>NW_008752139.1:0-43954 GCF_000715545.1 Opisthorchis viverrini | reverse complement strand
TCAAATCCGTGGACTACGAAACGCGTCTCGTGATGCTTGATCTCTTTCCCCTGGAGTACCTTCGCCTCCGAGGGGACCTAATTCTTACTTGCGCCCTGTTTGAACAAAGCTTGGCAACACAGGTTTTTTACCCTTGACCCTGCAAACACCCAGCGAGGACATGGTAAGAAAATCTTCAAGCTCAGGGCACACACATTCATTAGACAAAACTTTTTTTTCATTTCGGGTAGTAGCTACGTGGAATGACCTTCCTCCGACGGTTGTACACGCTCCATCTCGAACCCAATTTAAAGCACTATTAGACATTTATTTATGCGAATCCTCGCGCTGGCGAGTATACTGCCCCGCGCTGAGCAGTGCTACACCCTTTTTTCACTTGTGCCTTTCAGGTGAACGACAGCCACTGACCGACAAGAACAAAACCGACCCGTGAGACTTGGGCAAAAGCCTCGATCCTGTGTATTATCCGTGAATCCGTGAACTATCGTCTGGATGGCCTTGGCGCCTTTTACACTTTCTAGGTCGCACCGCGCGCGTGGCTTCGAAATGGACTCGAATGCCATTGTCAAGGCAGTTTTGACCACGCTGGATCCTGATGTTAACAATACTGACCGAGCAAAATGCTACAAGGTCAGGCCCCATTGTTATATTGCGAAAACTGCTTCCATAGGTCGTCGAAGAATACAAAACGAACGCATTCCAGCTGGGAGACCTCTCCATCTTATGCGGCGTGAACCAACATCCGTCTGTTATCCTTTTTGGATTGCAATGTCTTGAACACAAAATAAAGTTTGTTGCTCGTCTTTAATTCTTTACCTACTAGACACTCTTGGCAACAAATAAGCGTCGAACTTAAGAGTACAATCAAAGAGAGCTTATTCGAGCTGTCAGCTAATGTAGGTTATGTTTTTTATTTGATTGTGGATAGATACCAAGTGTGATAAAATCAGAAGCTGAAAGAAAGGTCATTTTATTGGCTCTGTCGCATATCTTCGTCTACCTCATTAAGTGCGAATGGCCTCAGCAATGGCCGAACATGATGGATGAGTTCTTCGATCTAGGACGCAGAGGGGTAGGTTACCGAGGTCTGTGTTATTTTTTTAGCCATCCCAAGCCAAGCTAACACTAAACACATTCTTACGTCTGTACGAGGACGCGGTGCAATTTCAAGATATACCTCAACCTAGACGGAGAGACATCATTTCCACACTTCACGATAACCTCTTGCATTTATTTTCTTTCGCATTGGAAACAATTTTGAGCCAGTTGGCCGAAATTGAAGCACAGGTGAGTACAATTTGTCAATCATTTTCTTTCTAGACGTCCGGCGCGCGGCAGTCGATCTCGTTGTGTCGTGATGCCTTGGCGATGCTCTCAGGATACCTTGATTCGTGTAAACTGGACGCACTTTTTCAATGGAACCCACCTGGTTCTATTGAAAACCAGTGTGGATCACGCACCCCCGCTTTCCTTCGTTTGCTCATCAATCTGATTTGGATAGAGGGCACACGCATCGACGCTCTGAATCTTATTTTGCTCTTATTAAGACGGAAGACAGAGAAAGGTTCTGAAGAAACTGTTTCAAAAGTCGCCGATGCTCTGCTCGCAGATCCATCTTTGGTCAACCGAGTACTTGCGCTACTTTGGTGAGTAATCCGATCACATTTGGTCCACAGTCCCGAATTTATATATGGGATTATGGATTTTCCTTACAAGGGTGATGCAGCCTCTGGACGCCTGCTGTGCACAGATGGCGGTTCACCAACCGTTTTAGCGGTGCACATTGTGATGGTACGTGCTAGTCTTCTAGGCCTCTGTAGACTCGCCGGCATAAGATCTTTCGGCAAGTGCGCTGGCCGGTCACCAGCCCTCAATCGGCCCGGGCATGAAGGCATCACAGTGAATGCTGACAGCACGCATTTGTTCATTGTCGAGTTGTCACTTCCTCAACGCTTTAGCATAGCACCACACCTTACTAGTTGTAGCTATCAGTATTCTTGGAGTCCTCTTTAACTTGCTATCTTGCTTTGAACTATTGAGCCGTTCTCCGGTATTCCTCAAGAGCACCAGGTCTTTTCGTGACCCATACTGAAATTTTTAGCTGTCCTACCGTACGTAAATACCAACTCATTAGCGGAGTTTCGGACATCCCCATTTCTCAACTGGTCTCAGAGTTTAGTCCTGCCCACTAGTTTGGTCATTGATGGTGTCGTTTTCTCTGGTAATAATGTTTCCTGGTCTTCCGTCCACGGCTGATGGAGGTAAACAAAATGCCAACAAAGTGCTACCTACATCTTACCGTTCTAATGGAATTGACTGAAGTAACTCGCTCTTCCAGGTATATGGTTTCGGCCGTTTTTACGAGCAGGAGTAGTACCTTGACACTATGGGAATGGTACACTGATGCCGCAGTGGTTCGAATGTTCGTTCTGCAATCGGGACAGTGAGTGATTTTAACCAATAGGTTAGAACACATTCTGGAATCGCCGTTCGCACATACCGGTCGTTTGGGCAAACATAGTATCACGTCCTGGCCTGGAAAGCTAGAGTCATAGCCATTGGGTTTTTTTAAAATGAAAACGTTGCCCTCCGGGTTTTGTCACTGGGTGGAAAAGTTTAGAAAGATCAAGGGGTTGCCTCAAGAGCCTGAACGATTGACTACACCATAGGTGACCAGTTGAACGGCAGCTTAAAGCGCGCTACACATCAATCCATTCGCTGATTACGGTTCCTTTCCCAGCCGTTGACTGTTACTAGTTTCCCATGGTAGCTCCACCTTTTCGTCCTGTTCGCTACACCGTGCCTCGCGATCTTCCTTAAGACTTAAACAGTTGGCGTATTACAGCCTAAAATGTCACACCGCGAGTATGATTGACATGAACCGTTTTCCGGAAGTTATAGATTGTTCATTGTATGAGTACAAGACGGTCGACATGTTTAATTGATAACCCGTGCTCACCAATGGACGCAGACATTTTCGCTGAAAGACCGTTACTCATTTCGCGATGGAAGGGTTTCATGGTGGTGGAATACGTTCGCCTGCTGACGTCGATTCCTATAATTACATGTGCCCATTCTTCACGGATGCATATGCAGTTTGGCCTTCGCCGGTGCGTAATCGAGACCAAACAAGTGTCCCAGTATGGACGACGATTCTGGACAAAATCTTCTGAGGGCTGCGTCAATCCATGTTCATCTCCGACGAGCCAAAGATGACTGGCCAGTTGCTGTATGGTGTTTATGGTGCTAGAAACTCGAAGTAGTTAGGAAAAAGAAATTGGTCAGTGAGAAGTCGGCAGTCGGGTGTTCACATCATTTCGGGTTACAGCGAGGCCCTGTCGACTCCGCAGTGCATTTTATCTGGGGCCAAACCGTGCATTAACGTTTGCACGCAGTACAACACCGCTAGTTTCCGGTGCATCATTATCGATAGCTGCTAGTGCTCTCTTTAACAAACCATCTAGCTGAGCCTAAAACTCACCTCTCACCCAATCGAAACTAGTCGATGGGTACGTAGTGTTTATTGTTCTGATGCGCATTGTTTAAAAATCCCCATATTGTTGCTACGCCCAGCTCACCACTCACATATATCGATTCCAGAATAGAAGCCTTGGCACGTTCACTCTAACCAATGAGAATGGAAAACGACAGCGCAATTTTGCACAATATCCTGCTTGATGGATAGTGTTATGTTCTATGGACTTTGTAATTTGGTTGCTAAACGCAGAGGACAAAAACTCATCTATGCCAGCGTTTTCCTCGGTCCATATGATTGATCTAGTTCATACTATCAATAGTACGTGATCCTCCACCTTCAGTCGAAGTTGCCTAGGTAGGAGCTTACAATGGCTCACTGGATAAAATATGAACTTACTGACCGGAGGGTCTGTGGTTCGAAGCTAACGTCTTCATCTTGGTTGCTTCTGTCTAGGCTTGGGCAACCTGACATTATCTGAATGCTCTGGATCCCTCGGGTACATAGCAGCTATACACCATAAAGGTGTTACTTATTACTTATCTTCCCAGGTAGGTGGGTGTGCACCCACACGTATCTGTGTATGCCACAACAGATTGCATTTCTGAGACTAAGAAGGACGGGTGAACGATTGCTTCAGCTGTGTGCTGATCGCAGGTTGTTCTGATACAGTACTAACTTCCGAAATAGTCGAACTCTTCTGGCCACATGGTGCCCTCCAACGGCAGGCCGGCTACAAACTCAAATCGACCACATTGCCGTCAGTTACCGATGGCGTGGATCAATAACTGACTGCCGGTCATTTTGGAACACATTTGTGAATTCCGACCGTGCGCTCGTCCGGAGTCGCTTCTCCCTACGTTTTCCGGTGCAGACAAATCACTTGACAACTGAAAGTCTGGCAGATACGGATGTTTGACGAACTTACCAGAATCATTTTTTGGAGTCTTCCATGTGTTCCACCATCCGATGTGAACTCATACTGGGACGAGATTGCCACCTCTTTGCATAGTGCTGAGAATTTTGCCTGTGGCACGACCCAACCAGGCGCACCGAAGCACTGGATATCAGACCGAGGGGTGGCACTGCTTAAGTTTTGGAGAAATATCCCAGCCGGCACGGAACACAACTTGATGCGATGAATTATCAGACGTCAAGTGAAGGTGAGCGTGCTAGCCGACCGTGAATTGTGGTGGACACGTAAAGCCGAGGATATGGAAGAGGCCCAGAAAGCCGGTAATACCCGAAGATTGTTTCAGTTGATCCGTGCGACGGGGCCCAGGAAACCACCTGTGAGTGAAACTTTCAATGATCGGAAGGGAGTGACTATCTCGAATAAACAAGAACGCCTCAACCGTTTGGCAGTGAAGCATCGGTGTTGAACATTGATGTCATGCTGTCGACGATGATGATGATGATGTTCGGCCGAATACTTCGAACAACAATCGTCATGGTCACCAGCTTACACCCATCTGTATTCCACAGGTGACGTAGAACCCTGAACGGTGAACGTGGAACCGCCTACGATCTCGAAGGTTTATGGTTGCGTATGTTCTCCTAAGCGCCACCGAGCTCGTGAACATAATAAGCTCTTTGTATTCCCGGACTTCCGGATGTGTGAGAGAATACAGCGAGGTCTCCAATAGCTTCCGTACACAAATTGGTGTCCGTCGGGGATGACCACTCCACATTCCTGTTTCACTTTGTGATAGGTGGAATCATAAAACGAACGCTGGAAGGTCTCCAAAATCCCGGTGTTAAAATGGCCTGTGACGAAAACCTGGTCGATTTTTTTTAACGTTCAGCTGTAGCACCCTTTCGGTGCCTAGCTGCCATGCCACTCGAAGGAAGTACGAGGGCTGGGATACTGCCAGGTTGCCCAAGCATAGACAGGGGGATCTGGCATATGCAGATGACATAGTTCTCACGTTCGAAGAGGAGGAGAAGGCGCATGTGTTTTTGGATGAACTGATCAAAGTCATCCCGTCCTTTGGTATGCTTTTTGCACCTACAAAGTGTAAGGTCATGCTCGTGGACGTGCAGTCACTGAACACGCCACTTACAATCCAGGGGGAAGCACTTGAAGTTGTGAAGCGTTTCACGTATCTTGGAAGTTGTATTAGTTCCGACTGACGGATGAGGAGAATGCACGAGTCTGCAGAGCTCGGGTCGCGTTTGCTTATTTGAGACACCTATGGTGTCAGAGCGGTGGATCCCTGAATCTCAAGGGACGTGTGTATCAAGCTACAGTGCGGGCTGTTTTGTTGTATGGCTGTGAGACTTGGCCTGTTGCGGCAGCGGAACTGGGACGTCTTCAGGTGTTCGACAATCATTGTCCCAGAACCATAGCTCGTGTGGGTTGGTGTCGGCATATTCGTAATGAGGCAGCTAGAAAGCGAGTTTTCGGTTGGGCAGTGGGTACTTCCACTGAAGAATGTGTCCAGCACCAGAAGCTGCGTTGGTTGGGACATGTGTTGCGTGTTGCGAACCATCGTTTGCCAAAGCGAGTGCTTTCCAACTCACAGTGGCGAAAGCAGAGGGGTGGCCAACCCTTGACCTGGCAGGGGGGTATGAAAGAAATCACGAAACGTTTGGGTGCTGTCGGTGCTACTCGCATTTCAGGCTGGGGACCGCGTGGTCCTCCCTGCGCCTGGTTGAAGACGCTGCACGATATGACTTCTAGCCGATGTCAGTGGCAATGTTGTTGTCATTCTCTATCCAGATTGCCGGAATGAGTGTTTAGAGGTGTAGGCACCTCGGAATGATTGTAGTAAGCCAGCACTAAGTCCCTTCGCTGTTCACCTTTATTCTGTTCTTCACAATGAGGCTTTTAATTAAATCATGGTACCACGGCAGCGAAGCATCGTTGTTGAACACTGATGTCATGCTGTCGATGATGATAATGAACACAAACGCTCAGAGTGAGTTACTTGGAGGCCACCCACCACAAGAAAATCATGGACTCGATTGGACCACGTGGCTATCAGTTGCTGATGGAGAGCCTCTGTTAAGGATTTTCGTTCCTTCTGGGGTACGCAAATTGACTCTGACTACGCCATCGTGCAGGCCTGATTGGTGCTTCGCTATCCGTCAGCATTACGCACCCCATAGGAAGACAGTCTTGTTCATCAACTCCGACAAGTTTCAACAGCTTAAGATTATCGAACTGATCTGGCCAGAAAGCCACTGAAAGCGCACAGCCATGCGGATGACGAAGACTGCTTGGAGCTTGAACAGAGTCGAGTTAGGGAAGCAATGCTCTGTTCCTTCTGACGCAAATTGACTCTGACTACGCCATCGTGCAGGCCTGATTGGTGCTTCGCTATCCGTCAGCATTACGCACCCCATAGGAAGACAGTCTTGTTCATCAACTCCGACAAGTTTCAACAGCTTAAGATTATCGAACTGATCTGGCCAGAAAGCCACTGAAAGCGCACAGCCATGCGGATGACGAAGACTGCTTGGAGCTTGAACAGAGTCGAGTTAGGGAAGCAATGCTCTTAGATTTCATAACTGTTTGTCCATGCCATCTGACTCGACTAAATGAACACAAGATATTGTCGAGATCAGCAGATTTAATTGTTACCAGGAAGGCCACTTCAGCTACTAGCGACTATGATGGCGCACCGAGGTCTCTCAAACACCGGATAACCAAAGGCTTGAAGAATAACAGAGAACGCCAGTGGGTTTCGGTTGTCTAGGCTCTTAGATTAACTGTTTGTCCATGCCATCTGACTCGACTAAATGAACACAAGATATTGTCGAGATCAGCAGATTTAATTGTTACCAGGAAGGCCACTTCAGCTACTAGCGACTATGATGGCGCACCGAGGTCTCTCAAACACCGGATAACCAAAGGCTTGAAGAATAACAGAGAACGCCAGTGGGTTTCGGTTGTCTAGGAAATGAGGAAAGCTTTCACTGCAGACAACAACCATGTTTCAACTGATATGATCAACTGGCCAGATGAAAGCAAGTGTCAGTGAAACAACATGTGAAAAAGACGAAACAGTACTTCATCCCCGCAATCGTCGTCTGGAACGATGGGCTGAGCACTTGAAAGAACAGTTCAGCTGGTCTCCTTCAACACAACCACTGCAAGAATCCAGCGAACCTCAATGGAACGCCGACACCAACCCACCATCAGCAACCGAAATCCTGCGTGAGATATCAATCCTGAAGTACGATAAGGAATTTGGCCCGGACGGTCTGCACCCCGTATTCTTCAGAGGAGGTGTTGAGGTCCTGGTGAACAGTCTGACAACCATACTGCAGAAGATTTGGAACGAAAACAGAATACCAGCCGAAAGGATCTCCTCGACTATCATCCCAGTCTTCAAAAACGATGCAAGAACGTTATGTGAAAACCATCATGGTGTCAGTCTGGTATGCGTCGCATCGAAAGTGTCCTCTTTCACCATTTTGCGCAGATTGCTGGATCATCAGAAGAGACATTCGTGATGCATCTGCCATATATTTACCTTGGGACAAATCACTGAGTAGCGCGCCTCCTTCAAACGTCCCACGTTGGTTGTTTTTTATTTGAAAGCTGCTTTTAATTGTGTCGATCGTCAGGAATTTCAGCAGTGTCTGGCTATCAAAGGTGTCCCTTCCAAATTTCTCTCCCTTACAAGGGCACCATCTTAGAACCATTGTGGGTGCGCACGAGTACACGGGAAGCTTTCGCCCTGTGTAAGGGGAGGCTGTCTTCTTTCACCTTTTCTCTTCAGTTTTGCTAATGATATGCTGCTTGAAATTTCTCTACCTGCCTCTGAAACTTCGGAAGTTCAAGTGTTGCCGGGACGTTCGCTTACAGACATTGGGCATGCGGACGACACTGCTTTTCTGGGCTCAGATCCTTTAAAAATGCAAACCATCCCAAGTAATCCAACCAACTCTGCCGCACAGTTTGGCATACGTTTCACATCCAAAAAGTGCAAAGTACTGCTACCAAACCGGGTGAGATTGAACCCCGATTTCATGCTTGTAGATGAGCTGAACGACGTAGTATATAAATTTCTTCACCTGGGCAGCTGTATAAGTTCCCTTAAACTAGCTGAAGATGAGATTATTTTCCGAGTCGGAGAATCCAGGGCAGCTTTTGCCAATCTCCGACACCTATGGCGCCGACGTCACGTCAGTTTATCTGTCAAGGACAGAGTTTATAATGCAACAGTGTGATTCATACTACTTTATGGATCAGAGACGTGGCCTCTACGCGCGGAGGACATACGGAAAATGCCTGCTCAGTCATCGGTGTCTCCTGAGCATTGGTTGGATCTTATGGGGTCATCGGACTTGTAATGCTAAGGTACGCCGGATGGTCCTAGGTAAACGAAGCTCTCCCGAGATGGATGAATTACTCACGCTTCGTAGGTTACGCTGATTACGATAAGTAATCCGAATTCCAGAAAACTGTCTGCCTCGCAGAGCTCTCTTCGCCCAGCCTTGTTGAGAGTGGAAGTGACTGAGAGGTAGACAGTGTATGACCTGGCAACGAAGTGTGAAAACACTGACCACGTCGACGAATGCCGCCTCCTTGAGTGGGGACCCTGGGACTCAACACTGGCAGAAATGGCCTAACCACGCAGTCAGTGGTGCTCATGCGTCAAAGCTATTGCCTTCAATCGTAGCTCCTTGGTTCTCGAACGTAACAAATATGCCATCGCCTCTAAGACTTAGCTTTATGTCCCACACTCCCGTTTTCAGGTGATCTAAGCTGTAGCAGCTGGAACCAATGTGCCGATGATGCTCGGTTTATAGCTGATAAATTGAATTGGTTGATGGTGCACCCACACTGAATCAGTAGATGGCGTTGAACATGGTGGACGGTAGCAATGGAATTCTGGTGACACTGGAATGCGGTGTTTCATGCAAAGTAGGACTGGTCTAACACCACCACAGCTTTCAGACGACGTTCTGTGGTCTTACCAACGCCCCCTTTGAACGACGAATTAGTGACAAAGGATTCCGAATAGTGCTGACACATTCTAGCATGCATCGGGTTTCCGGCACCACCTATGAATGTTTCATTACTACTGCCCGTTGAATTCAACGTTATCTGTCGGTTTACGTTCGGTGAGTGAGTTCAAGCGGAACAGAACGGCAAACTCAACCGGGAGTGGAGGAGCATGTGCCGTTGGGGATACGAGAATAGCTGGAAAAATTAGGCCGACGCAGCAGGATCACACTATCCTGCATTACCAACCTCACCAGCTGCTCGACTTCTGACTGTCAGAAAGATAATACCCGGTTTCTCAGTCCAAAGTGGTTTGAATGAGGGAATTTCCACAGTCATTTATTGAAAGAGATAACATGCAAGATGATGAGGCAAAAGTTAGGTCTCTCAGTTTAGTGCGAGCCGATGGCCACAAGGGTAGTTCATACTTCATCCACTAACTGCTCTCCTTTGCACAATATTTTCCTTTTACCATGCGACGCAAATGAATCCGTATGAAGCTGCCGCTTGGCGTTTTTCAGCTAAAGGTGTTGAAAAAGCGCACATGCCTCAGTTGGTGCGATATTCGCGTGATCCCCACTGCGCCTGGTTAGAGACGCTGCAAGATATGGCTATTAGTCGATGGTAATGGCGTTCTTGTTGTCAGTCTCTATCCAGATTGCCTGAATGAGTGTCTAGAGGTGTAGGCACCTCAGAATAATTGTAGTAGGATGGCACTAAGTTCCTTCGCTGTCCACCTTTATTCTTTTCCTCATACTAAGGCTTTCAAATAAATTATGGTTGTATGGCAGCGAACCATCAGTGTTGAGCACTTATTTCATGCTATCCATGATGATATTCAAAATATCTCAGTATGTTTTCTCGACAGAACGCACTACCCATAAATTTGCTGAAAACCTCAGCCCACGACTGGTTTCGTCTTTGAGGCTCGTCAGGTAGGCGCAGTACCCTACTTTCAATCAACGTTATTTCTACTTGAACCCCGACTGGACGTGATCCGCAAGCTGCATCCGTTTTCAAAGTAATTTGGTTTTAACAGGGCTCAACTGAATCCATTTTCATCTCTCGTTTATGATGTTCTCAAATATCATACCTGTTGGGGCGGCCAACATCATGGTTGGTCGAAGAATAACATCATGAACAAGAGATTCCGTTGGATCTGGTCGAGTCTGCCAATAAAAGCCAATTAGATAGTAAATGAATTTGTTCCGTGAATTGCGCTCGGTTTTGATTCAAGCAGAACATGTCATCATTAACAGAGGTGAACGCTGGTGCAATCAGGTCAGTTTATTCGAACAAAGTCTCTTAATGAAACCAAGAAAAATGGGTCGATGGGAACCTAGAGTGAGCTTGTCACAAACATCCGAGGTGCATGCAGCTCCAGCACACAATCTGGATGGAAACTAACGGCATCAGCACCACTGACATCGGTTAGCCTCTATATTGTTCCCAGTCTTCAGCCAAGCATAGGGAGGGTCACGTGGACCCTTTCACGGAAGGTGAAAAGCACTAACGGCGCCCAGAAGTTTTGTAACATTCTCTTTTGCCATACCAAATTCTATCCACCTCTGGATTTCCGCCATTCCGAATCAGGCACGGAAAAATGGCTCGTCTTGACATGCATAACATATGGCCCAGTCACTCTGGCATGCAATGCTGTGCGCATTTTCTGGGTGAAGCATTGTCTGCTTCACCAAAGACTCGTTTCCTAATCATCTCGTTGCGAATTCGCTGGTTACTGCCGATTCCAACTATACTTATGAGACGTCGGTGGCCAGGAGGTGTCTCAGATACTCCACCCGAAGTGTCTAAATCTCACAGCCGTTCGCCAATAAAGCCCATACTGTAGTCTGGTGCATGAATCCCTGGAGACTCAGTGAGATGCTTCTTTGACGTCACAAGTGGCGCAAATTAGCAAATACTCCTGGCTTTCGGGATTCGTGCGTTGATTTCATCTATTACATTACCTTCAGAGTCGGTGCAAACCTCAATATACGAACTGTATTCCACAACTTCCAGTGTCACTCCTTGAATTCCCGGATACATGTTTGAAGACCGCACTTCCTGTAACATGAAGATGTCGAATGAGCGATGCGATGAGTCTGGTTACAACGGGAGTCAGGCTGACTCTTCTGTGCTTGCCACTCATTGTTAGCATCCATATTGAGAATGGGAACCGCTGTCACTTCACCCCATCTGATTGTGAGGGTCTTTTTCGCCTAGATAGAGGCAAACATCAGCTAAGGATTTCACCCCAAACCTTTAAGCAGGGCGGGCAGTGTTTCGTCAGGACTAGCAACTCGATGGGGAAAAATATTCGCCCGATTCGCAAACCATTAGCAGTTCTATGTCCACTGTCTAGGGTTGCATCGTGTGCCGGAAATCTGGTTGGGCAACTGGAAGCCACCACTAAAATTATTGGTGATTGTTCAGCTCAGCGAAGCGCGAGTTCTTTAGGCATAAGCGCTCCGTTTTGTCCGTGATCGCTTCGCTCACCTAAGGCCGCTCTGGGTCTGCTGTGCGTAGCAGTTAGAATTGCTTGCGCACATTCCCGGGAATTTTGGCTTCCTCCATTTAAGCTTTCTGGACCCATCAATCTTCTTGATCCGCGCATCATTGTCATCACCGACATCACAAAATGAGCGTTAGAAGCTGATGTTTCATTGCTGTACATCCACGGAGATTTACCACCTGACATCTGACGATTCGTTGGGTTGTATTGCACTTTCGACCAGGAGACAAAGCTACCCTTGCTTCGGGCAATTCTACGCTGTTGCTCGAGATCTAGCGCTTGGATCTGGTTGGTTGCACCGTTTCACAAGCAGGGCGCCTCAGGTCTTACTGGGCTGTGGGCAATATCTTCCAGCATCAGAAGACGTGTTGTCTGGAAATACGTGACTTTGGTAGGTTCACTTCATACCGGGGTCCCAAAGCATCTCAATGGCCATGTGTGGTGTACATATCTTGCGCGCCACCGAAAAGCGCGATGAAATGCAGCGCCGATTCCACATGGTGTTCTAAAAGGAGCGACAATCATCGATTGACCCACACCACCCATAACTAATGGTAATGTGGTCTACATGTATTGGAGGTTGCTCGTATACTATGTGGCCAGGTTGCTTCGGTTGTTTCGAAAGTCAGTACTGCACACAATCTGTTGTCTGTATTTACCTACAGTAGGCATTCATCATTTATCGTGCTTTCCAGTGCAAGACGAACACCAAAACGAGCATCAGAAGGGCATTCACATCTCCGGCAACCACAACAATACCTGCTCCTTTAGCCCGCGGCAACAGAGCGTATTGGAAACTCTTTAACAGTATTATGGTGTAAGCAGATACAAGGAATAAGCATCGGTTGTCTTCGCGTTCACAGAATACCCTCATGAAATTTGTCAAACGATCCGCATGCAGGTGACTATCAACGGGTAACCATTCAAACAGAGAACCTCCAGCTAGTTCGGGACTTAAGACTATCGCCTCGTCGTGGTGGTCGGGCTTCGGTGCTTTATTGAATCTGTCAGTTGCTTTGGCTGGAACTCAGTTTCTCAAGCCTCATACATATCAGCAAGGCCAAAAGCCAAAGGTGGAGTACCTCAACTAAACCCTCTTTATCGATCTGAGAAACTGAAAAGCACCATTTTACCGCCCAGTTCTACATCCACCCGTGTCCTCCCTCCAACTCGTTCCCATACCCCAAGTAAACGTCACTGGGTTTTTTGGTTTTCATTTATCTTACCGATGTGCTTTTTACACTCCACTGCCCACTAACAATGGACAAAACGATACGGTAAAATCCACGAGATCATTTGTACATATAACCCTCCAAATTCCGTACTCTATGTTCAATTGGATAGACTTGATGACGACTGTGTCTGCGTAACTATGCACCTGAAAAACGTCAAGGACGAATTAAGCTGTTTCACCTTCTACTCTAGCGCTTGGATCTGGTTGGTTGCACCGTTTCACAAGCAGGGCGCCTCAGGTCTTACTGGGCTGTGGGCAATATCTTCCAGCATCAGAAGACGTGTTGTCTGGAAATACGTGACTTTGGTAGGTTCACTTCATACCGGGGTCCCAAAGCATCTCAATGGCCATGTGTGGTGTACATATCTTGCGCGCCACCGAAAAGCGCGATGAAATGCAGCGCCGATTCCACATGGTGTTCTAAAAGGAGCGACAATCATCGATTGACCCACACCACCCATAACTAATGGTAATGTGGTCTACATGTATTGGAGGTTGGCTCGTATACTATGTGGCCAGGTTGCTTCGGTTGTTTCGAAAGTCAGTACTGCACACAGTCTGTTGTCTGTATTTACCTACAGTAGGCATTCATCATTTATCGTGCTTTCCAGTGCAAGACGAACACCAAAACGAGCATCAGAAGGGCATTCACATCTCCGGCAACCACAACAATACCTGCTCCTTTAGCCCGCGGCAACAGAGCGTATTGGAAACTCTTTAACAGTATTATGGTGTAAGCAGATACAAGGAATAAGCATCGGTTGTCTTCGCGTTCACAGAATACCCTCATGAAATTTGTCAAACGATCCGCATGCAGGTGACTATCAACGGGTAACCATTCAAACAGAGAACCTCCAGCTAGTTCGGGACTTAAGACTATCGCCTCGTCGTGGTGGTCGGGCTTCGGTGCTTTATTGAATCTGTCAGTTGCTTTGGCTGGAACTCAGTTTCTCAAGCCTCATACATATCAGCAAGGCCAAAAGCCAAAGGTGGAGTACCTCAACTAAACCCTCTTTATCGATCTGAGAAACTGAAAAGCACCATTTTACCGCCCAGTTCTACATCCACCCGTGTCCTCCCTCCAACTCGTTCCCATACCCCAAGTAAACGTCACTGGGTTTTTTGGTTTTCATTTATCTTACCGATGTGCTTTTTACACTCCACTGCCCACTAACAATGGACAAAACGATACGGTAAAATCCACGAGATCATTTGTACATATAACCCTCCAAATTCCGTACTCTATGTTCAATTGGATAGACTTGATGACGACTGTGTCTGCGTAACTATGCACCTGAAAAACGTCAAGGACGGATTAAGCTGTTTCACCTTCTACTCTCCGTGTGTCCGGTGCTCCAGAGACTATGAAACAGGGGTAATATGACATGGGGTTGCATTCAGCCTTAGCGCTGGACGCCCTCTGCTGGATCGGATTCTGCGAAACAGTCGTTTTTGCGCCGCTCGGTTATCCAGCTCAATCAAACCGTTGCTTGCTTTTAGCGTCGGCCTATCCCTTAATAGTCTACAGAGAAGAGCACTTTCTATCGAGGTTTATCCGTGTTCATTCGTCAAGCAAAAAAAATCGGCATTATCATACATAAGTCGTTTGTTTGAGCTTCTTGGAATCACATCTGGGTTGCTGATTCGGATTTGATGCACTCCGCACAGAGCGGAGGTAGATTCCTTCAGTTGTGTGCTGGTTATGAGCTATTTATGGCCAGCACCAGTTTTCTGTATAAACGCTCGTATCATGTAATCTGGTGGTCACTAAGTGCGAACCAACCAAGGATCCAATTGGACCACCGGTGAAGTGCCACAATTCAAGTTCGTGGCTCCTTCTGTGCCACGGATTGGGCCCGTGCACGCCTGATAATTAACCTTTCTTCAAACCTTCCAATTGAGCAAGAAGCGTGCCGACCCATCTCCGGATGACCACCATAACACATCATTATGAATCTGAGCTAGTTCAACTGCCCTCTGCAGTAAAATAACGCTACTGGGAGCGGGCATGACAAGTATGACAAACTGTCGAAGGAGATATGCTGGCGTCGTTCATTGCTGTGTGTCCGACTTCTCTGGTACGATCCAATGACCACTGGATCCCATCGAGAACACTAGGCTTGATTGATGCTAGGGTATGCATACCAGCGGGCAATGGCGCACACACATCCCCAAAACACCAGATAGTGAAGCATCTAAGGAAATACTGAGGACTTCGGTGGAAAATGAAACCACATGTGGGGAACACCTTTGCTACTGGAAACAACCGTTTCTTATACCACTTAATACAGTCTACTGGCCAAAACAAAGCAACTGTGGTGAAACGATGAGTGAAGACGACTCACTAATCCACTCGCAATAACGGCAACTTAGAAGATGGGCCGAATACTTAGAAGGACAATTTGGTTGATCCCTTGTGATTGCATGCGCTCGAATAGAATATAAGATTTAGCCACCCGTCAGAAGAATAAATAAATTATGAACTCTCTCTACTGAAACATGACAAGGCACCAGGACTGGTCGATTTCTATCCGGCAAAACAAATCAGCTTTATGTGGGGGGAATCGAAACTGCCTACTGGATGAGGCATATCGACAGTCACTCCCGTCTTCAAAAAAGGTACACGAACACTGAGAACCACCGTGGCATTATCCCGGTAGCCTTGCCGTTGAAAGTGTTTTCTGGTTTCATCTTTGGAAGCCTAGCTGAACGCAGTGAGGGACGGTTCGATGAAAACCAGGCTAGATTCCGTCCTGAACGAGGATGCGACTGCCACATTTTCACCCACCGATAGTGACACCGCTTCCGTTAATTCCGTGGGCTGCTGGACACTATGGCAGTATTCATGAAGCAAAGGTGTCATTCATAGATTCTTGGTCCTACTTGAAGTTTCGTACGCCTACTCCCGTGTACGCACGAAGGGCTATGAGAAGTTCTAACCTGAGTTCACTGCATCCAGTGTGTTAGGCAAGGATGTTCTGTTTCCCCTTCAACTTTGTCATGACATGATTTTGGAACACTTACTCCCTGCCTCTACTATCTGCGGGGTCGAAACGCTCATAGGGCGTTCCCACACGGATATAGATTACACTGACAGCATAGCTCCCCTTGTATCAGACGATATCAAATAATCTAATTAACTCGGCTTGATGGTTTGGTATGTACTTGACGCCCGAAAAGTGGAGTGCTACTGCAGAACTGGGTTGGTTCACACCCCAACTCTATGCTTACGGACGATCCGATTGAGGTAACAGACGAATTTGTCTACCTCGGTAGCTGTATCTCTCCCTGTCGTTTAACCAAATACGATATATCCATCCATGTGGAAGAAGTTGGTGCAACTTTTGCTACTGGCATCACATGTGGTACCTATATGCATCCAGTTTATCCGTAGAGGCTGGAGCTTACAGTGCTGTGGTGCACTCCAAATTATATGGGTTAGAAACCCGGTCACTGAGCTTTGGACGTTAAAAACTTTCATTGTTGGACGTTGGTGTCTTCGGAGCACTGTCCGAGTCCAATGGGAACATCGGACCAGGAATGCTGAGTGCGTTGAATGGTTTTCGGAGGCAATAACTCCCTCAAGCTAGATGAGCTGGTCACACTCTGAGGTTGCGCTGGTTTGGTCACGTCCTCTGTATGCCAGTCGACCGGCTTCCTCGTATAGCCCGTGAAGCACAACTGCGCGGAGGGTGAATACGAGCTATGGGTGGTCATGCAATGGCTGCGAAGTGTCGAAGTCACTGGAGAGATGGCTCAGTAGTTAGAGTGCAAACTTGATGACGGGAAGGCTCCTGGTTCGAACCCGACCACTTCTGTCTAGGCTTGGGCAACCTGGCAGTATCCCAGCCCTAGTGCTTCCTTCGGGTGGCGTGGCAGCTAGGCACCGGAACGGTGTTATTATCAGGGTCACTGGGCTGGTTGCTATCTCCCTGGGTGGGGACCTCGAGACAGCATATGCCAGTGGTTAGGGATATTGTCAGACACGGCACAGTCATGTGCTCAATGGCGCGCATGCATACAAACGATTGTCTTCAGTGTAGAGCTTTCCCTCCCCACTTCCCCCATGAAAAGCCCACTATCATTCCTTTGCCCTAGTGCTCCTTCGGGTGGCGTGGCAGCTAGGCACCGGAACGGTGTTATTATCAGGGTCACTGGGCTGGTTGCTATCTCCCTGGGTGGGGACCTCGAGACAGCATATGCCAGTGGTTAGGGATATTGTCAGACACGGCACAGTCATGTGCTCAATGGCGCGCATGCATACAAACGATTGTCTTCAGTGTAGAGCTTTCCCTCCCCACTTCCCCCATGAAAAGCCCACTATCATTCCTTTATTTGTGTCAACCGTATCAGCTACTACCCCTACTGCGTTTCTACCTACTCCGCTCATGGACGGATGATTGGCTGCTGTAACGAACAGTATGTACGCGGCATAACTGAAGATGATGAATAAAGCCCTGGACGATGAACCTGGCTTCGGAAGGTCACAGTTACTTATTTTCCCACAAAGCTTCTGGTGTGGCCAACCATCGGCCGCCTTGTTCAAGCACTGAGTGGTGTGAAGTCTTCCGTCAGTGCTCGACTTGCTTACTTTTCTCTGGGAGACAATGTGGCGAATCCACAATGGTGCCTATACTGAAAATGGGTTAGCAATAGATGTACTAGTCACCAACTCAACTACTGTTGTAACGGGACTCTTGATTTCACTTGTTCTTAGCCCTCTTGCGTTAGACGCGATGTTTTGATCGAAGAACGGCAGGCGAGGTTTGTTATCGATTTGGTCAAATCTTCCCATTGCGTTAAATGCCAAAACAGTGGCACACGTACCAACTATTCGCTCTCTTACGTTGTCGGCTTTATTGACCAGTTTCCTTTTCTAAACTCTTTTTTTAGTAGGAATGCCCGAGAAATTTGAATCTATCGTGTTTTTTGATATTTTCCGACCTATGGAGATGTATTCTAATGGAGAGCTTTCCAAAGGCTTTCTTAAAAGTGTAACAACAAGGATTGTTCAGTGTTTAAGGTCCGTGCTTCAAACCCACATACAGCCCCTTTCTATGTTTTGTAGCCTGTCAGTGTCTAAGCTCTCGTGCTTCTTTCAGGAGGAATGGCAGCTATTCATTGAAGACGTTTTACAACATTACATTACATTATGGCAAGAATGATTTATGCCTTGTCTCTATACCATTTTTGCTCAAAAAGTTCATGAGGCTGACAGTAAAACCACGGGTTGTGCGCTGGTGGAAGTTTTATTTGCCCCATTTATCAGGTGGCCGATGAGGCTACTCCAGAATCCTCTAGAGTCGAATCGCGTTCGCTGTGGTTTCGATATAGTTGACAACACAGTGACGTGTGGAGTGTTCCAAATGGTTGTTTTGTGTGATTGGGTAGTTCAGTGGAGAACGGCATTATTTTCGACTTATGCTATATGGTGGAAGAACTTTGAATCGATTGGTCCTCACTTGAAGATCGATAGCTGTTTCTGATTTCGTGACCTAATTACCAAAGAAATGAGTTTCTTTTTACGTCCCTCTTATTTTTGCACTCATCCTCGTATCCTGATACGTTCTGTCGGATTCGCTTTCTCCAGGGTCCTACAGGCTAACAAAACATCATCTAGCTCATATCCTCTTGAGGGTTCCTGCAGCTCAACAACATCGATCACAACTACTGGGAATATATTTAGAATAAGCAATGGTAGTGGCGCTGGTCGAATGGAGAACAAGGAAAGGAGCTGTGATCTAAGCTTTCAAGATGACCTGTCCGAACCTACCGAATGGATGTGGCCCTGCCACGATCGGCAGATTTTATCAATGCCCGAACGGACACACCAATAATCGGAGGCCAACGTTAAGTATTCACTAGCCTAGGGAATGATAACGCTGTCGGATAGCGATGAAATGAGGGAGGTTTCCGCATGGGTTAGCTCGATCAGCTGGTCAGAAAAAGATGTGCGTCAGTGAAACCAACCGCGAAAATGAATAATTAACAATTCATTGGAAAAGTTTTCTCAAACAACAGACTACACACTTCCAAAGCAGTCTACCGGGTTTTCACCACCACATGCCGTGAAAGAAACTTATTTTGCTGAATGAAGCCTACTTAATCAGCGATGGAAACCAAATACGTGGGTATAACAGGGCGCCCAAGCCGGAAGTTTAGCACGCCGCCCTCTTCAAACTTTTTTGTAATGCCTTTATGTATAGTCTGATATATTGATCAAGCACCCGAGTTGTATTCTGTGCTTGTCCGTATTCGAATACGGATAGAAAATGTTTTGGAGATTTGATCATCTCGATTACTCGGGAGTTCTCGCGAAATAGGACATTGTTTAGAAATTATCGTTGGTCTATCAGATAACCACAACACGATATCATTCTACGCCTCCA
Organism: Opisthorchis viverrini; assembly: GCF_000715545.1. NCBI lineage: Eukaryota > Metazoa > Platyhelminthes > Trematoda > Opisthorchiida > Opisthorchiidae > Opisthorchis > Opisthorchis viverrini. The sequence continues at coordinate 24,385 of NW_008752139.1, read as the reverse complement.
TTTATAGTCGACTTTCTTCTCCTCTGCCACCGGCAACCTGTACCCATAGATACAGCAAAGAGGTAATTACTACTTGGCATATCGTTTACTAATACCTCAGCTCTGATTTTCTTCTCTTTCCAGTGCGACCCTCAACGAACCGACCTCGTTTTCCGAAACAACATACAACACGCTGCTTCTGTTGTCCGAAATCGTCACTCGTTTGGGATGCGCACTTGTTGCACGCTGGCCGGATAGCAAGACTTGTTCGACGCCTTGCGAATGCACGTCCACCATGCTGTTTACCTGTCCCAACCTCACAACACATATATTAAACTTGGTGTTGCGTTTAACCAAGTATCCTATTCGAGTAAGAGACCTTTCGCATAATTTCTGCTATTTCCGCTTCATACCTTTTGTTTAAAGACTAGAAGGTTTTGGAAAATCGGGCTATTATCGTTCTGTGCAACACATTGTCCCGTTTGTTGCTGCTGCATGAGTAATGTGTAGTCCAAGAATGAACCAATCGGAGGATTACGACCGCTGAGCCGCGTATAGATGTTGAGAATGTTTTGACCGTACATTCACCACCGGTGCGTGCATAACTGGTGATAGTATACAAGGACACAGCAACAGAGCCACATTTAGCGCTAACTAGCTGTCGTTTTAGCCTGACGTACATATCAATGGAGTCGCCAATGCCTAGTTATGGCCTGAAAGGTTTTGTGACCTCTTTTGGAACTTCAGGGACGGTCTCTTTCAGTATGCTGGTTTCCGAAAAATAGTGGCGAGGGATTCACGTTTCGATGCTTCTTGAAAAATGCCTCTCCGTTGGCCTTTCATCTTTCACTTTGCGAGTTGGGTAACTCGTAAGGTTTTTTTTGGACCTGTTGTATGGTTCCTTTTGTAATATCAAAGATCCAACTTCTTACTAATCAGCATAGGATTGTTGTCGGCTTCCATCAACTTCCAGCTGATCTTCCGCACTCCAGACTATCCCGTACATCGACGGACGTCTGCTGTGTTGCACAAACCTGCCGCGCCAAACAGCCTCATTTCTGGAAGCTCTATGCATGTCTCGTTATTATCTGTACTTTCGTGTCTGACAGGTGATTTCATCAACTGTTTATTTCCTCGTCTGCCACGTGATTGGCTTGCGTACCACAAGTTATCATCTCATTGGTCTGCTAGGTAAACTGTTTCCTGATCATGAGGCACTTGCGGTGATTCGTTCGCGCGTATTTCGGCGCGTGGGTCTGTTATACGCTTTGTGACTGAAATCGAACGTTTGCTAGTGCGAAACTCAGCTAGGCATTATTTTGCCCAACGATCAGCTTCTTTAAGGGAGAACGATCTGAATGGTGCACATAATTCGCCTTCAGATGTATTTTTGATGACCGTCTATGGAATAGATATGCACTGCATTTTTATCACAGTTACCCGCCTAATCTGATCGGCTGATTAATCACCAAAAAATCGATCGATTTGCACTTATTTGTTTATGTCTATCGCAATAGGTGCCGGTGGTGGCCTACCTGGATGCGGTGACATTTGGGCTTCGTCATGCAACCCAATGCCATCTCAAAAATGCCCGTAGCATTTTGAGGTTGGCACGTGATTAGTCGAATCCGTGGATTAGTTGAGAGGCCGATCCATACTTGCCGATCTGGTCATGCCTGTATGAACGTGTAGCTTTTCTCTGATCAGTGGTGCGCACGACAGGCAGCTTGTCAAGGTGGTCACCAAGTATCATCGGAGCGGAGACATATAGAAAGGCTACAATCGGTGTCACGTCGCTGCTGTGACTAATTATGACTCTGTTCTCGATTAATCATGTTTCCTTAACTGAATAGGAATCGATCGGGTCATCTATGTTCACCAGTTTGGCATAATCGATTAATCGGACTGTCCCGTTCATCGGGAAGGTGTTTTGATGTATCCTGCAATGTGGAATTTACGCCTCACCGATGTCTCTTTTCCAACCGTAGATGATATCGGCTCCCACGAACCTTTTTTGGTTGACCGCGCTTCGTTCCTCAGATCCGTCTCTGATTGTCAGACTGCACCTTTACTGCCGGGATCTGTTGGTGTCTTGGCGCCAGACTCTCAAGCGGGTATGATTCTCCTATGTTCTATTTGTTCTGTCCGATCTCATATCAGTTCGGTAGTTAAGCTTTCATGATCCATCTTACCGAATCCTATAGGTCCGGTTGTCCCCACGGGTTTCTACCGTCCTCTTATTGTAAACTGCTACTACTGTGCTCACATATATGAAGTGTCCATGTGACATCCAACATGCCCCTTTCATTAAAACGGACATGTTCTTGTGGTCTCTGAGTTTACAGCCCCAAACATTTTGTTTATGTAGTTCCATAAAACTCCTCAGTGAAAGACCTCGCACTTGAAGACCGCTTTCCAGCTCCCCCTTAGACTTCCAATTTCGAGCTGAGAATCCCTCGCTAGTCGGTGAAAAATGTGGTTCCCTCCATAAGGGAAATCGGATCTCCGTGTGACGGAGATCCGCCTACTCTGCCTCGTAAACCATTGGGCAGATGAATTCAGATTGTTGGAGGTTTTAGTTGGCACTCTGAGGAGATTTGGTAAATTTCCATGGAAATTTCGTCCTTTAGTTAAGACCAGTTTACACCGAAAAGTCGAGAAGCAGAATGTGTTATTATGACGGATAAATGGGGTGGATACCAATCACATTTGAGCCGATCCTAAAGTTGATGTTGTCCAGTTGTTCTTACTTGGCTTTTCTTCGTTAACTAGCACCAGTTTAGTTTAAAAAAAAGTTTACCGGCATAAGTAACATACAGACTTACTAGAGAATACTTTATCTCAGAATGTCGTTTTAACTTTGCGAGCGATCGACTTAAGGAGGTATCTGTAAAATGCCTGCTAAGTTTTACGTCTCTTTACACGCCTTCGCTAGCTATATTGCGCCAGCAGGTTTGCTAAGAGTGATGTGGAATTTCATGTCGAAAGTCTAAATGAGCATTATTTTTGGCAAAATGATCCTTCTGGAATGGGAATAATTACCATTGAAGGCACAGTTTAGGGTGAGAAAATAGCTCCTACTTTTTCGAGAACCCCCACATACGTGTGATTACTGTGACAAAAGGGGTTGGAAATACTGTCGCATCTTCGCCTCTTATTAGGAAGAAGTAAGTTTCCACGCGGAGCCGGGAAAGATAAATTACCTGAGGATGGTGATGTTGGCCTTTGTATCCAGTTGTAAGGAATCTCCTGGTGTGAAGTGGACGTCCTTTTGGATGATACTAGACCCCGCCACTGGGAATCCCCTAGTCATACTATTGAGACTCCGAATAGGTGTCATACATACAACACACAACATTCCACAACCTTATTTTCTAGGGCATCTCAAACTTTTGATGAGCAGTACTTTTGTAGTATAGTAGGCGTTAACAGGCAACAACGTATCTGCCGCCAATTTCTGTATGCGCTTTTTGTGTGTCGGACCCCGCGGGCCATGCCAGATTTTCATTTTTCAGCCATTTGTGGATTTTGGTCATTCCCGTCACCTCAGTAGCATACTCACTTGAGGCGTACCATACATGAAGAGGTTGGTAGTGCTTCAGAGAACATATGCCGTTATAAACCCCCGAGGCGATGTGGGGTTCCATTTCCATCGTCCACGGTTTTAGTACAGCTCGACAATCCGAATAAGCAGTGACAGGTGGCCAGAAGAATGGTTTTTTCAAAGTGCTCGGCCCAGCGGTCAAGCCTCAGCCTGGTGACTCAGGATTATGCCGACTCCTGCACATCCTGCAAGAGCGATCTGTGGATCGCCGGAGATGCGCAGTCGAAAGCGACTGGAGATGGATAGAACAGTTAGCTCAACTACTGTGTTTGCATCTTGTGTTCTTGTTTCTGATACAAAACATGTCGATGTCAAGTGAGTCGGATGTGAGAGCAAGAGCAGCTTGTTTTCCGGCCTCCTCCAGAGTGTGAAAAATGTAAACAGCCAGACACACTGGGTGTCGAGGCTTGAAGCATAATTCGAGCTGCCTGAGGCCGACGCGCACATTTTGCGGCTAAAGCCGATGCAAGGCAAACAGGTTTGTCAGTCCCAATACATAAGCTCATAAGAAGATATTTATTAGTGGAGTGGGGAGGGAAGAAAATGTATGTGAAAGAGAAAGAAGAAAGGCGTCAGCAGTAGCCTACGCGCACTGTTTTATGCAGCAAGCAAAGCAGCTCGGCTGATGATGTCACACAACGGCCGATGTGGCATGAGAGTATTTTAAATTGTATCATAGTTGACGTAGGCTGGGAAACTGCCAGGACTCCCAAACCTAGAGGGACCAAGCAGATTGATCGTGGCTGACTTCCAGTACCGAGCCAGACGGTGCTTCATACCCAGTCTTTATCTTCTTCTGTAGAAAAATCGATGACAGTTGTTTGGTGAGCTCCTTCCAAGAAGGCATTTCGCAAACTTAACGTGGCTTCAAAAATGCTTTCGAACTGTGCCTGATTCCAAGGTAGTCTTTCCAGAAAGGGCAATTTTCTGCCATCATTCTTCGGAAGGGACACTAATTCACGCTCAACTCATGTCAGGATTGAGGATAATGACCGGTTCCTCATCCTAGATGTTCCGGAATTTCCGGACGCTTATGGCTGGTGCAGAATCACTTACTGCGGACACGGCTCACCCCTACACGCATTTTCGTCGAACTACTCTAAAGTTTCAAGTAGGCAGCGGTTCACTCCATTTAAGTCAAGATTGTGTTTGACACCCGGTTGGAAACGCAGTTTGTACCGCCTGAGTGATCCATTCCATGTAGGCGCCTCTTGGGGGTATATCCCAGTGACGAAACCTGTCCTTCCGTATCAGTGAATGTCTTTTCAATCGAAAGGGTTGTTTTTTATAGGAAAAATCGATCAGTTGTCGTTCCCGAACATGACATAAAGACACCTCGTCATCAGCTTTCACTCACGCGCACGGACCATTTCTCTTTGGCTGGTGGCGAGACGTTTGTGGGTCAATTCTCGGGCTCGGTGAACGGTATCTGCAGTTGAAAAAACCCACTTGAGATGTCACTATTTCGGCTCTGCTACAATTGGTTAATTTTGTTTGTGTTCAATGGGTCCTGTTGTACTCGCGCTTATTTGTGATTGGATTCTCTCATGACTTAAACTGAAACGATGCTTCGGAACACAATATCACTTTTCGCAAAAGCTCATTGAATTAAACAAAGTTATTGCTCTTCCCTCTGTTTGTGATTCGTCAGATCCGTGTTCAGAATTCTTCGTCACTGGAAGGTCTTGACATAAAATCTCGCATCCTTGAAATTTGTGCTATTTTTTCAAAGTGCCTTATTGATCCCCATTAGCCGGACACTCTCCTGTAAGGCCTTTCTTTGTTTGACTGAGCTAATTGGTGTGCCGACATAAGCTTCCGTTTGTTCATGATGCTGCGGGACTAACAGTCGCACATTTGAGACTTCATCATGAGATTTAATACACCAAAACTTCGACGTTTTTCCAATACTGGCTGGAGTAAGGAAGCTGATCCGTCAATCTAACTTCTCACTGTTGGCTACAGTACACACAATTCACGTGGCTAACCGTTTATCTTATGCTAAGTAGTCAGGCTTTGTGTTCACCGCCACTAATAAGCGAGGTAACAAATCGAGTAGTATAGGGGGCTTTAGAAAATCCTGAAGTTTCATGAGGTGACTGATAATAAGGATTACACAACTGTACATTGCTTGTTGGCTTTTCGGCATAGAGTTTTCACCTGTACGATTAACTCTCCACGTCTCCTCACACTGCCAACAGACTGCAAGTATCTCTGAAAAGAGGGATAATTCCCAAGTTTCGTGAAGGATAAATCTGAGAAGTTGTCACTCGAGGAGCCAGTGTACATGTAACCACGTAGTGCGATTCCCATCCTCGACAGATGAGTGGTACTATATAGTGTGAGTGCGAGTTAGCCTCACTTTTGATTACCCGCTCGTAGCCGAACGATTTAATACTTGGACTATTAGCTGGCAGGCGGCGGGACCGAAGTTCCACGGAGTTTCATGAGATGTGCACTGCTAATTATTCCCAAAAAGGATTAAACAGATGTACAGTGCTTCTTGGCTTTTCGGCACTGAATGACCAAAAGCTTTTCGCTTTGCACGCCGTTAATAGTCATCAAAAGGTTTCTCATGCCTCTCACAATCTCAGTACCAAAATGATCCCACCGTCTTTTACAGGATGGTGCTCCATCGGGCTCGGGTGTCCACAGCGAGTGGACTCGCGGAGTATTCGGGTCGGAAGAATATGTGAGCTTCTTTTCAAGTAAGTCTTTGTTTGGTAACCTTATCTGTAGTATTTTAGTCTGACAACGGACTTTTGTGCTCCCTTTTTACGGCGTTAATTGTAGCTGCTGTGTGAAATTATCGGAGGTGTTTTCACGTTTTACAATCTCTCTGCACAAAGTAGAAGGATCCAAGGTGGTGAAATTCAACTTTTGATACTTTATTTAGCCAGGTTGGAACTTCCGATCTAGAAGAGACCTTTTGTGCAGAGATTTTAAGAAGCACCCAGTCTACTATAATCACGCTATGATCACATGCGTCTCGTAATGCAAATCTTGCTTCAATACTCTATCTCACTTCATATTCGCTCCTCCCAGAATACCGCACGGAAGTCCTCCGCTGCTTGAGCCTTTCGGCTTCAAAATGGCCTTTGGACTTTCTACAGGCGCTCACTTCGCTCACTGATGCTCTTCTAAAAAAGGACATTCCAGTCACAGGTAAGCTGGGTATCTTTACAAATATAATGTTTTCAAGTCTGGTAAGGGTGTATATTACCGACGATCGAATACACTTCATCCTGGTTCATTTAATGGCGAGATGGCTCAGTGATTAGTGCGCGAATTTACCTACCGAAATGTCCTGGGTTCGAACCCTATCTCTGTATCTCGACTTCTCCTGTCTAGGCTTGAGCAACTTGGTAGTATCCCAGCCTTTGTGCTTCCTTCGGGTGGCATGGCAGCTAGGCACCGAAAGAATGTTACACTTGAACGAAAGAAAAAAGTTCACGTCAGGTTTTTATATGGTTACTGTTTCAATTTTCACCTAAGATAAGCATAGTATCCGCCATTCAGCCAAAACTTCGTCCTCTAAGTTGAAATTGTGACTTCCAATTTATGGCGAATCCATACCGTGAGAGTGAACACTCAAATCTTCTTGTGAAACCCTAAATCACCATACACCGGTTGATTGCCCTGTGAACACTAGGACTTCGAGTCAGAAACCCTGTTGAGAATTTCTGTCTCAGTATAACTTTTGAATGCGACAAGACTTTGTGAAGGCACAATGTAGACTCAAACTCGCTTACTTCAATGGATAACGAGATTTGGTGTGGGTATCTTTGTATCGTTTAGACAAACACCATAAGCACTATTTTGTAGCTCCAGCATTCTCCCATACCCTCTTTCAAAACCTCATTTTAACCCCCTAATACAAAGATTGTGGACGATGAAATGGTCCATAATTCAGCTGCATTCGATTCGGGTACATTGATTCTATCGAGGTGACCACTGCATGGTAAATAATTTCAAGGGCTTCCGGATCAGCGTTGATGTAAATTAAACAACATCTCTGGTCCCTGGTCTCCCGACCATGAGCAAAATCTTTAACTGCTGTCTTGACTGTTCTTGTGGAGTTCTTGTCTCACTTTTGAAATTCAAAACTTAAGAATAATGGGAGGATCTACGGGAATAACACTCTGTGCTCAGGTTGTTGCTTCATTTTCTGTAGTCTCTGAAGTACATGTCGATTGTCGCTAAAGTGCGTCAGAAATCAACTTGCCATGTTGCATCAGGAGCGGTTTTTCCGAACATTTCATATTCGGTGACACTTCCAAGTATTCTACTAAGTCCCAAAATCCCATCAATCACATCTCATTCACTCGGTCAAACTACTCAAGGGAACTTACCATGTCTGTACTCAAACGTGTACCCACTTTGACTTTTTGAGTCGTTCAGATGAATAAGAATGTTCGTAGCGCAGCGAATACGCAACTTACCGAACTAGTTAACGCTTACTGGACTTGCCTTATCTAGTCTTAGACATGACTAGGTCGTGGGATACACCGGCCTCGCTAAGAAAACCTCTGGGTTCGCCTTGTGCATCCGAACATTACATGCACCATTAAGTGACGTGCGCAATCCCCGATTAGTCCCCGTACCCAATCATACTTCTGCCATCTACGCTCGCTCTGTCCCACCACTCATCTGGTTCATTTGTCGAATGTTGTTGCCGATCTAAACTTGTGCAAGCTGGGAATGCATCTCGTTGACATCACTAAGAGATATCGATATGTTTGAAAAATCTTCTGGCTCTCTTTGCCCTCACAAACCCCTAAAATAAACCATATTTAATGAGTGCATATCAGGCCACCAAACTCGACACCCTCACAAAGGAGAAATTCTACCTTCGGGAAAATCGTATCCTTTTTGATTCACACCAACAAAGCGTACCACGTGCGGCCATCTAGATACCTTGAGGCATTATCGTACATCACGTGGGTCACTGTATACTTCCCAGTGATGTCACCCACTCTGTTTCTAGACTGAACTCCTGGCGATTATAGGCTTTCATGGGGATAGTAGTTTCTTTCTAACTGGCAAGCGGCGAAACGGATAAAGGTGTTTTTTTATTCTGTGTACACACGCATCAACAAACCGAAGCTTCGGTACATTCAAGAGTATATTTTTCCAGCCCTACACAATATTCTCCAAAGAGCCCCAGGGACGAATAATTCATTCTCCCTATTTTAGGGTTTATCCTTCCCTATGAATTCGTGTTCTTATATGATGAACGGTTTAATTGTGTGAATGGCTGTTAAGTTTATGTGTAAACGACTGTATATGCCTACGCCTACAGGCTTCCCTCAATGTGACTGGTCCACAACTCAGTGTCCATTCTCTTTGACACCGTTGCTACCTCAAATTGACTATATCGCAGCTATAACCCCTTGGTTGGGTCAACTGAAACCCTCAGGTTGCACAAGAATCGTCATTGAGAATCATATACCTGTCCCTTCATTGATGAGAATTAATAAGTCACCGATCGCGTTAAACAGGAATCACCATGTCACCACACAAAACAGTCGCTTCTCTGAAATGAAAATAAAATCGGGTGGTTCGAACTACCCGACCTCTGCCTCTGGAATGAAGGTGGTAAGGTAGTCCTCTTGCAAGGGAATTGAAAAATTACTCTTCACGGTGCTCAATTTATGAACCGTCAATAGCTGAGTGATCCAGGCGCGAGCTGCTGTTGTGCTACGAACCCAACTCTGGCTTTCTGATAACTCTTGTTTAGGCTTTGGCGTAGTGCCCAGCTCAGCGAACAAACCAACGACCATCTTGGTGATACCTCAGCCAGCCTACTGCTTTTAGATTGCATAGAAACACTTGCCCGGAAGATGCCACATTTGCACGACCCTACAGGGTTTTATGCTACACCCGGTTGCAGTCCCAGCTTATATACGATGAAAAATAGGACACCGTACAAATCATTATCCAAAACGTTTGACTTATTCATCTCGTTCTTTTTTTCACATAATATTGACAGTCCAATATAGTGCTTAATAAAACTGCAGGCTAAATAATGACGAGACCTCATGCAACGCTTCGTTTTATCACATCTTAGTGTTTTTCGTACTCAGCAGCATCATTCATAGTTCAACACGGTCGGATAGTTGCGGTCCTCGTTGACACAGCGAACCAAGCGTATCATGACTTCCGTGGTCAAATGGTATCAGATCCCGTAAACTGATATGAAATGCACGCATGTCTTGATTACCCGCTTGCTGCTGTATTACTCCCCTGCTGTGTGACGAATTTTGGATTGAAAAGTACAGACAGAGAAACGTACGCTAGTTTCTTTGGATGAACTGTCAGAATCCACACAATTTGTTTAAACACATCAGATGTCAGCATCGTCTGGTTCATTGTTCCCCAAACGTGGCTAGATTATCTCCTCCCTCAAGATCGATCGCTACTACTTAGAACCCACAACGATGGTCTTTTCAACTACAACACAGTGCTTGGTCCTCACGATGAGGTCACTTCGCTAAAAGAAGCCCATTTCCCTTTTTGCATTGGGTAAGTACTGTTCATCATCCCCAATTATCCGCATGTGATTATCGGGCTCTGCTAACGTTGCAGACTTTCGGACAACTTTGAAAGGAAACTATTTGTAGTGCTTGAAACCGAATGGCCGTTTGTACATTTCATGGATACAGTTAGACGTTGCAACGTTCAGCTGTAACACTCCTTCGGTGCCCAGCTGCCATGCAACCCGAAGGAAGCACGAGGGATGAGATACTGCCAGGTTGCCCAAGCCTAGACAGGGGAAATCGAGAGACGGAGTTCGGCTCGAACCACGGACCTTCCGATTAGTAAATTCACGCTCTACCCACTTGTGCCATCTCGCCCCAATTCGATGTAGAAATCTCCGATTGACTTTCTGCTCTTGAGAAGCGCTAAATGAGGTTTCATGTACACCTCCTCATTGCTAGACCGATCGTGGTCGACCTATTTGTGGTTGGACCGCATGCACGGAATCATCTACGATTTCCTTTGGCAACCCTGTGTAAAGTTTTTCCGATTAGAAATTCACGCTCTACCCACTTGTGCCATCTCGCCCCAATTCGATGTAGAAATCTCCGATTGACTTTCTGCTCTTGAGAAGCGCTAAATGAGGTTTCATGTACACCTCCTCATTGCTAGACCGATCGTGGTCGACCTATTTGTGGTTGGACCGCATGCACGGAATCATCTACGATTTCCTTTGGCAACCCTGTGTAAAGTTTCTGAATTTTGTGGTCATGGAGAATGTGTTCCCTGTAGGTCGAATTTAATCGGACGCAGTACTAATGAACTTCAGTAGGAGAGGAAGTGGCACTCACCGCTTTGTTAGTAGTGGGACAAAACTCCATGATTGAATTCTTACATATTAAACTGCTTGACATGAAGGCGCATACACAGTCCACATTTGACCCATCTGTACTGTTTACCGATAGAGTTGACTGATCTTGGCAAGTACCTTCCTCTGGACTCACCCATTGTGTACGATTGGGACACGCTGGAGCTCCTGTATGAACACACGTTATCACCCTTGAAAGAGGGATTCGTTGCATGTGGACAAACGGACCAGTTTGATCATGCCATGTCCAACCTGTTGCGACAGTTTCTTCAATCTCCCGCGATGTTGGACCCAACACTGCGTGGGAAACAGGCTACTTGTGCTTCGATGCTTATGCAGCAGACCGATTCACGATATGATGCTGAATTGTTGGTGCCGCTCCTGATGTTGGTGAGTTATTTGTACTATGGATTTTCTATGTGACGTATCGTGTATTTTCAGTCTTTAATCTCATGCAGCTGAATTTGGCCTAGCAATGTTTTTCACTGGGTATCTAGTGTTCAATCTTCAATGAACCTATGTGCACACATCCATTATTTCACTGTCTACGCGAAGTACTCTTACGAACTCATGTTCATTCTGCCTTGAAACGTGTCTGCTTTTATTTAATCAGTCATTTGGGGAAAATTGACCTTTCCAAACAACCTTCTCAGTTGCACTTCTGATCTGAGTATACTTCTAACATCCTGGACCTCTTGGTTTTCACCGAACCTTTCTGTTATAGCTCTTCGCCTGTTTCCGATATAACCCCGATGCAAGCTCAGCTTACCCTGTTCGCCGACCCAGATGTGTGAAGACTATGCACATGGCTGTAGCCACGGCATTCTTTCGACTAACTCGTGCTAATCCGGAACGAATAATGGTAAGTCCAATGAGTTGTTCTATTGAAGTTGCCCGTCTGTCCACCTTAGACAGCACCCAAACACTTCTAGTGGGTCCTCATCTCCACAGCCTTGGTGGAAGTATTGTATAGTAGCGAAATGTTTTTCTATTACGTACGTTTCTGCAAAAAGCACCCATCAGGACCTCACATGAGCGCACACTGCAATAAGGGTCGAGGTGGCTCAAGTGGTCAGAGCGCGAATTTACTGATCAGAAGGTCCGTGGTTCGAACCCGACCTCTGCCTCTCGATTTCCTCTGTCTAGGCTTGGGCAACCTGGCAGTATCCCAGCCCTCGTGCTTCCTTCAGGTAGCATGGCAGATAGACACAGAAAGGGCGTTGCAGCTGGACGATAAATAATTACCTTGAAATAGTTATCGCGACGTTTGCCCGATGACTTCCTTACCGGAACGCCAAAAACACACCTCATCCAGTGATACGGACTGTCTTCCTCTGTGGCTCAATCTTCGTCGAGTGTGCCGTAACGTTCATTGAAATATGCAACGTATTTGCTATTTTAACAGAATGTAATTATGCCGAAGTACATGACTGTGGAAATGTCAATCGATTCTTCGTGCCTGTTCAACATAAGAGGATTTGAGATTATGCAAATACACGTGAACTTACCTTATTACGGGACGATGATTCGTGTTATTCGCCTGTCGGGGAAAGAAGTATGCCCCTTGAAAGAAACAACCCTCAGAGCTGTTTCCCCTGGGGGGGTGGCAAATGCTATGTTCGATAGTTTTCGAACTCGAAATTCACTTTGATCTTTTTCACATAGCTCCTCGCTATACTTCGAAGGTTAGTTCATCCAATCTACTGGTTGAAATGATGACTGCTTTTGGACCCTCGTGGTAGTGTTCACCACCACGCTTATCACTGATTTAGACGTTGTTATTCCCTTCTCGTCAACCTCGATGAAACATTTTCAACTGAGTGTATTTTAAGATGTTTATAACTGCGGATTTAGTGCACTCTTCGGTGTCGAACTAATTAGGCCTTGTCTGTTCTCCATGGTCTAGCCGTACTTCGAATCAATCGCGAACGAAGTTACAAGCCTGTGGGCGGATCCAAACAGTGGTGTTGTCGAAAAGTGCGTTTTACTGGAATCCTTAATCATACTCTGGTAAGTTGTGGCCTTTGTATTCTAGTTTCTCAGGTCGTTGCAGGGCATCCGATAGCCAAGTGTGTGGCTTGGGTTTGACGGATGTATAAGGTTCAGTATTCGCCACTGACACACCGATAACGTTTGGTGCAGCAAGGCTTTTTTTCTGTCTCCTACTGTGTGGGCAATATGTCGACTAACTCATGAACACTACTTATCCCTCTTTCCTACATTTCATTTTCTTTGTCTTCGGCTTTTAGCTTCCGTCTTCCGCATCCAGTCAGTGTACAGAAAGACTTGCTAGCCCGTCTGCTCGCCCACGTAACCAGTGCCTGGTGCACGCCAGTGTCCAGTGTAAACACAGAATCAAATCCACTGTTTCCCATATTTAATGCCTGTACAAATGGGAGCCCCGCCTTACTTACTCTGCTGGGGCTAGATCTTCCTCTGTCTGAACATGGGGATGCCCAGTCAGCCCATGTGCAGATGCGGATTACCCTGGGCCAGAACGTGTTATCCCTTTTGGCTACGGCCAGACGTATATCAGATCCACCTACCCGGGAACAGGTAAGCATAAAATTTCATGTAGTTTTAACATCTTGGCATTTCTGTGACAGGCTTAGTCCAGTATTTGTTGATTTACAAACCACTCACCAAGGTGTCTTGATTCCCTCCATAGATATTTCGTGTACCCTTGGTGTTTTTTATGTGGCGGTTCGCTGTCACGCTTCTCCTAGGGTCTGCTTAGTGTGAATCGTCATTGATTGCCAATCTAACTACTTGTTTGGACTTAACGAGATATTTTTTCGCTTCCGTTCATTCGTTCTATTATTTGGAATCAGAATAGTTAGTTCTATACCAGTCTCGTCAACGCAGAAATGCATAATTGGCGGAGCCGTTGAAGAAATGATTGAAGTATCCTTATCGTTTCACGGTGCATTGACTGTGACAGAGGTCCTTGATGAATACAACAAAGCCTGTCGGCAATGCATTTCTAAACGAATTTGCAGAAGATTGTGACAACTACCCTTGGGAAGGTCACGAGCGGCGACAGATGACGGGATGCTTGAGAAATTGAAATAGTCCTTTCGAACTGACTGCCGTTTACCCTTAACGTTGGCTGACGAAGGCAAGCAGCTGCGTGCTTCCGAATGTGTAAATTAGGGAAGTACCCATAGTGAGGATTAGGTCTACTGGATCAGGAGGCATTTTGACATATTGATTGAAATTACTTATGTTACTCTCAAGAGGACGGTGGGTTGTAACCTCGACCGTTACTTAATGCACTAGGCTGCGAGATGGCCTAAGTGACCTTGGTCTCTCATTTAAGTGAGAAATCCGTTTGTATTTCTGCCCCATATTGTGGAGCTCTTGGCACTTATGTAAGCTGGTATTCGTGCAATGGTGATATCTTCTCGCTGGTACCCCATAGAAACATTCTCACTTTGCATCTGCCTCCCTACATTCCCTGCTATTCATCTTTAGTCTGAATGACTGCGCGAACCCGAGACTGTTTTTTGTTTCCTGTTCAGGCGACATGTTGCTTTTGTCTTGTCCTACATGACCATCTGTTCTATATGTGTACATCTTGTTTCTCAGCTGGACTATATCAGCGTGCCTTTACTGGAACCGCTCCTACCTTCCGTACTGGTTGTATTACGGTAAGTCGAAGTGCTTCGAGACAGCTGTATGCCATTGGAAGGCCAGTTCACTGTGTCAGGTATCCACTTCAATCTAGTGTCAAATCTTTTTACGAAACACTGTTTAGCAGCACTCAGGCCGTTCGTTTGGTGATCCAAAATTCAGTCAGTCAAACAGAGCTACAAGCACTTTATTTCCTTAGTTGTTCCAGCAATTCAAGAAGGTTCCAATCGTTAAATCGATGCTTCCCTTATTTCACCAAACTATTGAACGATACCACATTGCCTGCGTTCTTCACGTTGGAGCTGTTTTGATAAGGGTTTGTGATTAGCTTGGCTGCTTTTGCGCGCACGCCCTTCCCCGGGGAATCCCCGACACGTTCCATACAATTCTGAACACTTGAAAGGGTTGGTGTCAATCCTGGTTCATCTACAGCATTCTAGACTAGTGTGATTTGGCAGTGCATACGTCTTTTTATAGGTCCGCGAATTGTGTAGGAACAGTTTTGGAAAAACGACTTCCCAAAAACCAGCGAAATACACTCATTTGCAAATAAATTTGGTTTTTCGAGAGACTCACCTGGGACCCAGCTGAATCTCTCGGTTTTGATATTTCCAGGCAACTGAATGTGCTGCACCAGGCCGCCTCATGTTTCAGTTGCTGGGATATTCGAGATATCGCAATACGTATACATTTTTGTAATGCACTACTCATGTGATCGAGGAGTTTTCAGCAACCTTATTTCAAAGACTTCCCACAAACTCTGACGGACTTACACAGCGATGTATACTTCAAGGAAGACTTTGGGGCGGAATATCGAAGTGTTCCTTCAACGTTCGACTATTTTTCCTTGAAGCTGAAATGGATCTCTTTAATACTCAATTGCATTCGCACAGATGCATCGTCCTGACCTCATGTAAGGGCTATCATGTGATGTTACCCAGCTGAATTTGAGCAAGTATCTGAAAACGGCATACTGCGTCACGAGAATGAATTCTAATAGTATGCCAAAAACTGTAGTTTTAATTGGGACCCCAACGGGTTTTCGGGCTTCGTTTCATCTTAAGCTTCCGACCGCTTACGTTTAGTTCAGATTGCTCTGATATAAGTCGAAAAATGACATTGTGTGTGCTAATTGAGCTAACTTATTTGCCAAGCTAGGTTATTTCCAATGAAGAAGCACCCATTGATGTTAGGAGGGACGGCACATCGACAGTGTTTATGTCGTTAACTTTTTGGTGTGTTGTTTCTTGGCCATTTGGAGAATTAGGGATCTGTTTCTGTCCAGTGCTGGGGATGTTTCCTTTCCACCTAAACGGTTTCCTCATGGGGAGACGTACCTTAGTGGACATGATCCATTGGTAGATAAGTGCACTGAATACACGCATGAATAGCAGAAATTTGCGTGCAGATCACAGGATCAAAATACAACTGCATAGAGTTTAGCACAATTAGAAGCGTGCGACTAGAGCACAAGCCTACGTGCACAAACGAGCCTATCGGTAATCACTTATCTATGAGGTATCTACCGACACTGATTCAGACTGACCTTCACTCGGGAGGAAAATCGGCCGCTGGTCACCTTACCCCTGGGCAACTTCCTTCGAGTGACACATTAACTTGTGCTGAATTCTTTCGTGATAAACTGTCAATTATCGCGCTCCTAATGCATCTAAAGTACTGTCTTATCACAGAGCGATGTGTGGAACCCCAAGTGTAGCCTATTCCAGGCATTTTTAGGCGTTTCTTTGCACAGTCAGGGCGTGCTTTGATTCGTATTTAGATCATCCTGAGATAATCACCGAGCTATGTCAACCGCACACTGAAGCCGTGTGGCACATACTTCTGGCTTGCTAACTATGCACAGATTTCTTGTTTTCAGGGCGTTTAACGAACTTTGGCTTCCTGAAAACCTTGCACGAGTTCACCCAACGGTCCTACCTGCTTTCGAGCTGACGGAACACGTCAAATTCACTCTTTTGTCTCTACAAGTCGGCATCACAGAACAGGTCAGTGATAAGTTTGCCGAATTAGGTAATGGCTTCCGGACCCTTGGCAATCTTCCCATTTCGTTCATTCCGTTTCATTGAGCTTCTTGAGGCCCGTTTTTCCAGCGGTATCCCTTCGCTATAAATAGGGCCATGACAATCCATGCTTTTGTCCAAACACGTCGACCGAAACCCGCACTCATGTTTCTTCCAGTTCATGGGTATTTTCGCTTACGGAAGTCATGCTCGTACGGCGCTCTGTAATTTACCATTCAATGCTCGTATGAGGAATATACACAGGTGTTTAGGATTACGGATTTACCACTCTGATACTTTGTACAGTGTAATCCCACAAGACCTAAGGGACCTCGTCACAACTAAATATCGTTATACGGCAGCGAGGCATCAGTGTTAAACTCTGATATCATGCTTTCGATGGTGACGATGATGATGAGATCCCGTTAAGTATCATTCTGAAGTGGTTTTAGCCTGGATTGAGGGAAAGCAATCCGTAGTCCGTACAGCGCGAATGATTATCTCACCCGAGCCTTCTGTTGAACAGTGCTCATCATGATGGATTGCGGTCACAAAAACATGGAGGATAGTTGCCGACCTAAGCGCCGTTTTGCGTCGCCAAAAGACCAGACCCACTTGTGGCACGGTGGTTTGTGAATCTTCATAACTCCTCCAGTTTCTTTGAGCTGTCCTTGTGAAACCCACGGAACTCATGTAAGGTTAATCAATGAATTTTGACCCGACAAAGACAGTTGCATAGTTTTACAGGTTAGTTACTTAATCATGTGTGGTGGCTTGTTCCTCTGTGGCCGAAGTGACACCGCACTGTCCGCTGGACAAGCTTTTTTTACATAGTGCCTTGCTTTTAGGCTCTTATTGTCATCATACCTAGGAGTGCCCGCCGTGGTGTCACCTCAGCTTACATGCAGCCATAATTCACGCAAGCAGATTCATCCAGATGGTCGACATTTGAACAGTGACGAACGAATTATGCAGTCCCGTATGACCGCAACCCGTTTTCTCGCAGTACTACTCGAGAAGATCCTACTACCTAGTGCCATCCAACCATGGACCAGCCACGAACCCGCGTCGATGACATCGGTATGAATTACTGGTGGCGTGTATCATGCATTGACCATAGAGTCTTTTAGAGCACTCATGTGAATTCTAATATCATTTTCTATTTGGAACCTACAAACCATGGGCACTCGTAGGCTCTTGGGCTCACTCTCCTAGACACCCTTTAGCTTGGTCTTACGAATTGCAGAATCCAATTGCCAAAATAAAGTGACGCGCTCACTTTTCGTGCGAAGGATTATTTGGTTAATACCTCCTTTCGTTGAGAAGAGTTTTATTGTGTTCTTTTTTTGTTCGACGAGTCCCGCCTGGTAGCCGCATTAATCAGGAATACTCGGTAGCTCTACGTTTTCACGGAGTATGGAAATATCATCGGTCTACTCGATTTCATCAATACCGACAGTCATATGGTTTTCTGTCATACCATTTTGAGTTCTGTTGAATAGATTATGCTCTTCTTGCTCCGCTCTGCTCGGTTTGTACTGAAACGACCTTCCTATCCCACCACAGTACCTCGTAGGTTAGAGCGTTGTCATCTTTGGAAGTATCACGCGGAGAGCGACATAAGAAGATAACCATATGCCGCCGTGTTTCTTTTCGCTCCAATCCTCCAATTCCGATTTTCGGTCATTTCATTCGAATACCACTCGGTGTCACTTGTCAACAGTACACTGCGGTTATGCACAACCCATGAGTTTCATAGGATTCACCCACGTATGATTAATCGACTCAGTGAAACGGTAATACAGACATCTACAAGAATATACGTAGTCCGTTGTAGAGCATCAATGCGCTCGCGAAATTGTCTTACGGTTGAATTCACAACCGACCGTACATCTGGATCCAGCTAGACCAAACCACAGAAATGCCAACATTTTCACACTAAACGTACTATTCGATAAAGCACTACATGAGATCGATGCAGCGAATGTTTTTTTAGTTCCGGTCAAACTGACCTGAAACAACAAAATGCACTATTCTTGTAAGGGCACTATTCAAATCAATTGTCTTCGTTTTACACATTTTACGAAATACTGAATTTTTATACAAATAGGAAAATTTAGATCACGCCAGACTCCATAAACGTTTCAGACTAACCTCTACGTCAATCAGACATTATGAGACGAATGTTGGGCTGTCTTCGGAATCATTTTTCCGGCACAAACCTTATCGAAAAAACGTATGAGGACGACAGGGTTCTCGTCTGTGAAGAGGAGCAGAAAGCACAAAACGCACCAAGGTCTTGTGTTTCTGTCCGTAGCACCCAAAAACTACAAGTCCATGTTTTTCACACCACTTGTGATCCAGTGTGGAGCGCTTGGGTTGTACAGCGTTTTGCTTGTCCTGGAAGTTTCAGATTCATGGGAGAAGAAACTCACCACCAGCACCCTATAATCTTGTGGAAGGGAACGAAAGCTGTAATGAATTATCGGTGTGATCTGCCTTCGGGAACAACGTCCGAATGACCCTCCCTGGGTTTGTCCGGTGATACTGCTAACCGTTACTGATGGTGTTGTCAGTTTCGACGCAAATCATGAGTAAGCGGAGGCACTTCGGGGTTCTTGAAGCGGCCTTTCACCAGGTCACATTTTCCAATTTTAGTCTTTTTCCCCCACAACATTTAAATAAAATATGGTGACACTGGTGAAGCTCCAGCGTAATGGGTAGTAGACAAGGCGCCATAGATCATTCCTTCTCGGTGGTGGCAGTAATGCAGCTGTGTCCCGTGATGAATTTTCTCGTCACTCTTCACTAGTACGCCGAATCAGACCCAACCTGCGAGTGCGTAGACGAAACGTTTTCCCAAATATGTTTATGGTACACCATCATCACTTTTCCTCTCTCTTTCCACATTCAGCAACCTGCCTCCGAGGAGAAATCTTCCCTCGAACGGATCCGGTCATGCCTCTTCGAGGTCCACGAAAACTTGTTAACGATTGTCGGGCTATTGTTCACCGGTCTGGCTCCTAAGCTGTATCAACTCCCGGCTGATCAGCTTGCCACAATCCTGCACATAGGTTGTTGTGGCTCGTTCGATCATATACCAGATTTGAAGCTGAACAGTTTATTACGTATCCTTTGGCGCTTATCCCTGTCTATTTTCTGACAGTGTGTACAATCTTTCCGGGACCTGCATTACTTTCGAGCTATAGTTTAGCCTGTAATTGATTTTACTGGGTATCCCTTTATATGGGGTCGCCTGTCGGGGGCCGCCGCGTTTTTTACCACCTTTCCATTCTCATATGAGAATATTGACTCTGTCGGTACCGTTGGCCACTTACTTATTTAGTGCTGGTTCACGTATAAACTGCAGCACAAAGTTATAAAATAATTTGCATTTTTTGAACAGCAACAACCGAATAGTTTCATATCCCTGGACCACACATACGTTGGCTTCAGTGAGAGGATTACAGCCGCTTGCCCTGAAATTCACCCGAGCCTTTTAATCCTAAGGAAGCAGGGTCCAATTAAGACACAGGGATAAACTGGCGATTGGAAGATCGGATACCGAGGATTTGATTATTTCATACCGTTTCATCTTGTTTTCGGCCCCTGCTTAGCGTTTAGGTTGTCTGCTGCACTTTTCAGGGATTTGTCCAGGCGTGCGATCATGAAAGATGCCTGATATCCGACTCCCTTAATGAATATTAAAAACCGGTATATCAGTGTCACTCTGTACAATTATCATAGTATTTGTGGCACATTGCAAAGATCTAGTCATAGGCGGGTGTTCACATTGTGTGTTACACCTCACAACTCTTGTATATGATTGTTTAGCTGCGCGTAACATTCACAAGGGGTAAGGCCCAACGATTGATCCATTAGCACAGGTATCTTCTATCTGATTCAAGCGAATTCACGCAGACTTGTTATTGTGTGGATATTTTATCCACAGAAGACTGGTCATAAGCACGAGCTATCACTCCTTTACTCAAGCATACAGGTCTCGTGGTTCGTCCGTTTATTCGGGGTTGTCCAACGCATTACCTCAGCACGGCAGTCGTTCCCTTGGTCCCTCCTATCGTCGAAGCTGTGGTTCAAGTAAGTTTCGGTCCTTTGAGTTTTCCCGTCCACCCTTTCTCCTTCATCATTGCATCTTGTTTGCGTCTTGTTTTGATTGCTGTCTATCTAGCTGCTTGCTACACGGTTGCTGGTCCATGAAACTCACAGTCGCATCTGTCATATTCAGCTGAACCAACATGATATAATGAATCCTTCAGTAAAAATTGTTGCTGAATTTCAGCTAGCCAACAAACTCGTTGCTTTGCACCACATCCTATTTCAAGGGATGAAGTTCGTTTGTTTGTATGGTAGGTCATGACAAACCTTCGGGATATTTTCAATAGACAATTTCAGTACTTGTTAAAGACATCAGCGTCCAAACCTCCTTCCGGATGTCCCGTGCCCACAGAGGTGACGCTCGCAGGTTTGATGTAGAAGTGGTTGAACTGCACTACGCTGAAGAATCGAGGTTATTTTGCGTAGTCTTATTTTTTCATGGTACAGTTCAGCACCATTGAGGCGTGTCTGATGCTGTCAGTCCATCCTTGAATTTACGCTTTTCCGTTCGACAAGGTAGTTAAAACCCGGTCTTTGCAGTGTACTGTCCGATCTTATTGTCGCCGAGGTCGCACAGGCACATTTGCACCTTTGTGGTATTTTGTCCTGCAACTACTGTGTAGCGGCGTAGATTGTCCACCGTACTACTGAGAAGTCCAAGTTTGTATGGCGTGAACAGAAAGGCACGTCCTGGAACAGACCCGAACCGCCGACCCTCCGCTCATCGTGCTGGTGCTCTGCCGACTGAGTTACCAAGCCCCGTCAATCTAGTTTGTCTATGCTTTCTTCAGCCCATCATTCCATGGCTTTTCCCATTTGCGTGTGATTAGCAAAATCAATTCATCGACTCCGACCCTTTGTAGGTTGTATTTTGACGCCTTGCTGATAATTCCGTTGTTAGCGATCGATTTCTCTTACATGAGGTACAGGGCGATCAGTTATTTCGACAATGGTGCATCAGAAAGCGGAGAATTTCTATGTTTTTCAAGTGTTTGGCCATCACGTCTCTCGGGTTCGTTGGTCCATAGGTGTTCCTAGTCAGCTTCAAATCTCCAGCGTGCTTTGCTGACGTCGATGTATTGTCCATTTTCCCATACATTGTGACTATTTCGGCTCTCAACAGCTTGTCATGTCTTGTATTTAGCAATTGTTCAGTTATTTCATTTTTTTTAACTTTGTAGAGGATTGATAGACGATGGGCGCATGTCAATATGTTGAAGTAAGTGTACATCCTTCTCGGCGTTTGGTTTTCAGAGTAACTGTTTCGCACGCACCGGTCTATGTCGATCTTACTTTGTTTTGGCTGTTCCTTCTAATAATTTTGTTACCACATGATACATGACTTATTGTGAGAGCATGGTGACGGTGAACTGTTGTCCCTTTGAAATGCTCTCGTGATGCTCGCTCACAAACATTGAGTACGTTGCACATAGTGCTTTCCTTGGGTCATATCCCTCAGATATGCAGGTCATTTTGAATATGTTACCTGTTCCACATATTTGAACTGGTTATCAGTTCTCTTTGCCAGATTTTTCAAGAGACTTCCCTCACAAATTTTCTATCATCCTAGAGAAATTGCTCCTGCTTTGTGTCAAAGCCCATACAAGACCCCGGCATGGTTATGCACCCCTAAACACTCACAAGATCCAATTGTTCGCAATTGATTCTTCGAATATCCCGTGCTTCTGAAGCCAAGTCCACGACGTAGGAGTCGTTCTGATCTCGAAGACGTTGTATTTGAATGGATTCCTGCGAACAGTAGATTGTGCGCTTTGTGACCAGACGGAATCACCAAAGTCCATCAATAGAGAGCAAAACTAGTAAACTGCTCGGGGTTTTCACGCATGCCCCAACAAAGGCAGTACAGATGCTGACAAAGATAAATCTGTCTAGCCTCATTGAGTAAAGCAGAACCGACGGCATGGGTACTACACCGGACAGAATCCTATTAATTTCACGTATTGTGCAGTCCACGTAGGTTTCCGATATACAGAGCAAGACGTACTATTCGTATTTCTGGAGGCCAAAACGTCAGGAAACGGAAGTTTTTTGTCCAGCTCAGCTTTGCATGTAATAAAAATTTTCTGGTAGGGATTGTCACAAACGGAGAAAAAAAATAGACCGTCCAGCTGTAGCACCCTTTCGGTGCCTAGCTACCATGCCACACGAGTGAGGACGAGGGCTGGGATGCTGTCAGGTCGCCCAAGCCTAGACAGGGGAAGTCGAGAGGCAGAAGTCGGGTTCGAACCACGGACCTTCCGGTCAGTAAATTCGCGCTCTAACCACTTGGTCCATCTCGCCCCTTACAAACGGAAATCAGATGTCCAACTCTCACTGGTGGGTTAACTATCATTTATCTTTTATAACGCGGTACCTGTCGTATGCCGGCTTCTGATGACTGCTAGGGTGAGTGTCACAGGATTTCCCATGGTGACACCACCAACTTGCCTATAGTTGATCCCCTGGAAGTAAGACTTGTTAGAACTGCGGTCGTTTCTGACTGTAAACCGCTTTGATTAGGAATAGAGCGCCGGATCCCTTGTATGGCTTCAATATACTGGTGTTCTGGTGATCTTTAGTTCATCTGAAGCCTTCATGCGTCTTTTTGGTGTATCGGATAGGATCACGGGCGGTTACTGAGATCTAACAGCAGTGTTTGATTGGCTTGTTACCATGTCTTACGGTGCCATCCAACTAAAAAGATATTCCCTTAATCTTCGGTTCACCTCTCCGTTCACTATACTCCAACATCCGTGGACTTCTTATGGTCTGCGGTAGGGATGTCCTCTTGCCGGTTCCCTTTAACTTTTCTATCGAAATTATCAAGGAGGAATGGCTTTAACTGTCTATTGTCTCAGGAATCTCGCCACTTCCCTGAGAAACTCTCCTTGGCTTAGAACACGTGGATGACATCGTGCTGCTTGGTTCGAACTCTCGAAATACTGAATACGCCAAATAATACACATTGCCATAACCACTGGTCTCGGTGTGGGCTTTGTGACATCAATGTTCCAGACCGTTCTTCAATATTGACCGAATATACCACACAGTTTATTCATTGCATGTCAAACTTTGGAAGCTACCAAATTGTCTGTTGTATTTTACAGTTGTTCCCGCCCCAGTGCCGTAGTGTCGAAGAAAGACTCGCCTTATAAGGGACATAATGGCCTTACTGCGAACCAGCGAATGCCTGAACACTCGCCGGCCGTTGCCAAATTGATTGGTTGCTTGAGCGTTCGGTCTGAAGCTGTGTTTTCCGGCCTGGGTGCATGACGCCCTCCCCACTGCGTTCTTGATGGGGTTTGAGTGTTTCAGTAGGTGTCGAGCATTCTCGGAATATTTCCGGGAATCTGACCTCCTGACGGTGTCACTTCTGTTATCAGCGTTGCCGACGAAGTGAATGCTCAAGACCCACTCAACCGGTGAATAGAGGCCCCACTAGGTATGGTTAGATCGCAAAGACAACTTACTCAATCAACCCCAGTTCCTAAATTTACCCCCCTCGTTTCATCTTTAGCATTTTGTCACTCGGCTTTCGTGTTTTGTATGTATCAGTGGCCAAGTGCTGCTTCCACTTGGAACCATTCATTGAATCAACATTTATATTTCATGTAAGACGGTGGAAGTATCCTATGGGTCAACTTGGAATAACAGTAAGATAGCTCTTTATGGTAAGGTCTCGGG
>NW_008752138.1:309119-309828 GCF_000715545.1 Opisthorchis viverrini | reverse complement strand
TATCATGATTTCATTAGTTGCAGTCTCATCACTTTTCCTTACTTCATGGCATGGAAATTGAATTTTGGGCGCTTTTTTGTTACAAAAAGTACATTCCAAACAACTTGCAGGTACGTTTGGTCGTGATTACTGCCTAGTTTTTTTTGCAGTGCTGCACTGATATGTTCCGGACTGACCGCCATACGTACACAATGTTGGACAGATATTAACTGACGAAGTGACACTCGGTTGTGACTATCTGATGACTGTGATCACATCCACATTACAGATGTTGGGTAGGCTAACCTGACCAATATTGTCGCATAAGGTAATTTGTTGCGCCGGTTAGGTTATATTTTCACTCAACTGCAACAAAAACGTCGTATCTGCTAGGATTAGGTTTTGTTCATCACCATTTCCGGTTTCCTATTCTGTAAATCAACCAATTCCGTCACTTAGATTGTGCAGATACTAAACCAGTAACAGGTCTAGCCGCTAGAGAAAACCGGTTGTTGGAAAGTGAGTGGCCTTTAGGAATGGGTTAGAATACAAGGGCCAGAAGGTTCTCTTTGGTACCTAGAAGCCATACATTTCATCCATCCTACCACAGCGCTGCTCTCCAACTTCCTCTTTTAATGCATGTAACTGACCTACGCACTTTCAGGTCATTATCCGAAACGGCAACATCAATGTTAACATTACTGCTTCACTGCCGTACAACCATAAAATT
>NW_008752138.1:302528-303891 GCF_000715545.1 Opisthorchis viverrini | reverse complement strand
TCTACACTTGCAGGTGTTCAATCAATTTGAAAAAAACTAACAGCACGAACACCACTGGCATCAGTTAGCTGCCATTTCTTCTGTTTCCAGCAAACACCACAGGAGTGGTCACGGTCTTGAAATGTGGACTGCACAGTCAACACCTAAACTCTTCGGTGCCTCTTTCACACCCTTCTGCCAAGTCATACGTTGTGAACCATGCAGTTTACGCCATTCTGAAGGAGGTAGAGAGAACAACACTCGTCTCGGTAGGCGGTGTTTCACCGAGTCATCCAAGTCGATGGTGCTGGATATTTTCCGCGATTGAGGTATCTGGCGAGATGAACGAAGTGGTTAGAGCGCAAATTTACTGACCGGAATGTCCATGGTTCGAATCCGACCTCCGGCTCTCGACTTCCCCTGTCTAGGCTTGGGCAACCTGACAGTATCCCAGCCCTCGTGCTTCCTATGGGTGGCATGGCAGCTGGGCACAGGAAGGGTGTTCTGGCTGAACGATTATCTTTATCTTTTATCTTATTGCCTATTATGTTTACTACCACTACTAGTGGAAGGAGGACAGGCTTCACCGCGGAGTCGTTTTTCAGAGAAACACCAACCGAACAGTTACGGACTATTGGACAGGGGGGCAAAACTCTCATATGCGTCTTGTTTACAAAACTAAATATCCATCTTCTCCTTGAATGCGTCTTCCTGAGCTTCCTTGGATAGTCATTGACTGTTACTCAAATGCAAGCAAATGCGACTCCGCAAATTCCGTGAAAGATCCCACTTTACAAGAGACGCGAAATGGATTTACAAGAAAACACTAAATGCATGCCTCATTAGTAGTATCCACCGTTACACAAGTATTGGTCCATTTTATAAACCATGAGAAAACATTTTCAACTATTTTAAAGTTCACGCACTGCGCCTGTGACTTCTTTGCTCCTAGACCATCCACTAAAAGCCTGAAAACTCACTTATTGATTCACAAATTACTTTTTGGGGTGTAAAATATCAGTAACCGATAGTAGCTTGCACGGAGATGTAAGTTGCTATATCATACCAAATAAAAGCGATCTCAGTGTTCGAAGGATTCGTTCCCTTTCCTATTCACAAATGTAAAATTAACTCCAGGCAGCTTTTTATTGAAACATTCAACCAATCCATAGTCCTGCAAATGACTTTGAAATCCAGAAAATCCACTTTTCAAAGTTTGTATGCATGTATTACAGTTCATGGTTTCTTTATCCTCCACAATAGCTAAACTTTTTACTGTCTTTTGAAGGTTTTGCTGGATAGCATTACATTTGGAACCGCGGATTGGTGCCTGTATCTGGTGATGCAAAACCAGTAACTTGCCCTGATTATCTTTGCGGGGTAT
>NW_008752138.1:300833-302337 GCF_000715545.1 Opisthorchis viverrini | reverse complement strand
AGGTCTACCCGCTAGAGAACACCGGTTGTTGGAAAGTGAGTGGCCTGTAGGAATGGGTTAGAATACAAGGGCCAGAAGGTTCTCTTTGGTACCTAGAAGCCATACATTTCATCCATCCTACCACAGCGCTGCTCTCCAACTTCCTCTTTTAATGCATGTAACTGACCTACGCACTTTCAGGTCATTATCCGAAACGGCAACATCAATGTTAACATTACTGCTTCACTGCCGTACAACCATAAAATTTATCTAATTATATTTGAAACCTTACAGTGAAATTGAGCGGTAAGAATGGACGAAGGAGAGAATTTTGTGTCCGCCTCTTGCCAGCACTCTGAAGTGTCTACACTTGCAGGTGTTCAATCAATTTGAAAAAAACTAACAGCACGAACACCACTGGCATCAGTTAGCTGCCATTTCTTCTGTTTCCAGCAAACCACAGGAGTTGTCACGGTCTTGAAATGTGGACTGCACAGTCAACACCTAAACTCTTCGGTGCCTCTTTCACACCCTTCTGCCAAGTCATACGTTGTGAACCATGCAGTTTACGCCATTCTGAAGGAGGTAGAGAGAACAACACTCGTCTCGGTAGGCGGTGTTTCACCGAGTCATCCAAGTCGATGGTGCTGGATATTTTCCGCGATTGAGGTATCTGGCGAGATGAAGAATCCGACCTCCGGCTCTCGACTTCCCCTGTCTAGGCTTGGGCAACCTGACAGTATCCCAGCCCTCGTGCTTCCTATGGGTGGCATGGCAGTTAGGCGCCGAAAGGGCGCTACAGCTGAACGTTTTTTTATCTGGTACACGACCAACTACCCATTTTGTAATCACTTGGCTACTAATCCGTTGAAGTCATCTGATGACGGCAACGCCTCTGGGGTTTCGGTGGTCGAAACCCGTCACGAAGTGACTGGACGGGTTCCGCACCTCAGCGACCCATTGAGCCATACTGGGGGTGTTCCCTCGACAGTCACAGAGTCTCATACCAGGTTTGTCAATGGCAAAGACGGAGGTGAAGTCCTCAATCAGCGCTTGTCCGATCTGTTTGCTTGCATTTAGGAACAGGAGTCTGTTCCAGACAACTGGACAGAGTCAGTGATAGTGCCCATGTTTAAAAAGGAGCTCGTGGTGAATGTGCTTACCACAAGGGGATCAGCTCGACCCCGGTTGTAAGGAAACTGTGGGAGTCACTGGTGCTTCGTCGTCTTACGGTGGCTCGTGAAACACTGACGCACGAGCATTAGGCGGGTCGTGTTGACCAAATCTTCACACTTCGCCGTACGTATAAGCGATCAAGAATTCCAGTGTTCCTGGATTCCCAAGGCGCATTCGACTCGGTTGATCGGTCTGTTCTGTCTAATATGCTTTCCCTAATATGCTTTCTAATATTCTTTCCAATATGCTTTCCCTGGAAGTTCGTGAACATAATAAGCTCTTTGTATGAGAGTATACGGCGAGCTCTCCAAAAGCTTCCCTACACAAAGTGGTGTCCGTGAGGGATTCC
>NW_008752138.1:298453-299821 GCF_000715545.1 Opisthorchis viverrini | reverse complement strand
GGTTTGAGCTCGAATTTACTGATCGGGAGGATCATAGTTCGACTTCTCCTGTTTGGGTTAGGGCAACTTGGCAGTATCTCAACCCTTGTGCCTCCTTCGTGTAGCATGGCAGCTAAGCACCGAAAGGTTGTTACAGCTAAACGACTCTTGGTTGTCATAAGCGAGCACTTGGTCCATTCTCTGTCCACCTTTATTCTTTTCTTCACAACAAGGCCTTCAAATAAATCATGGTTGTACCTGCAGCGGAGCATTGGTGTTAAACACTGACATCATGCTACTGATGACGATGATGGTCAAAACTTGAAGACGCCTCACATCTGTTCATAGAGGTCACTTCTTGCAACCACACAACAGAACCGTTACTGCGGCCTGATACACGTGAGCCTTAAGACCCAATGATATGCCTTTTTGAGGCCACAAGTGAAGCAACTATGCAAACGATATTCGGGCCTTTGAAATTCTTGCACTGGTTCATTAGATACGTTTCCCTCAGAGCTAATACAGCTACCGACGTATATAAAATTTCCCACAACCTCCAGTGATTCTTCTCGCATTGCAAAAGGCATGTTCAGAGACTGTCCTGAAGGAGGACTTTGTACTTCTAAGGTGCAAGTTGAATGCAAGGATGATATGATGGTGGTCTGTTTATTCAACAGGGCTTGTGCTTGGCCTTTATCTTGTCGGCATATTCCAGATCGACAAGGTTCTTACCAGCAACGATTTGAACACAGGAGCTTCGAAGACCTACCAGCGTCATCCTCATTATTCCATTATTAGCGAATTGAACAAGAAATATGAGAGTGGACATCACTGTTGAACGTCATTTTTTGTGTATGTGGGGCTTTGGAAGGCTCACCATACACTCTCACCCCCAGAAGAATGTGAACATAGCGACCGGATTATGTTTGCAAACTTCTGGGGCATACCCTGTTGAGCAGGTGAGGTTAACAGCACTGACTAGTCGACAGAGTCCAGCACACCCTTGAATTCAAGGAACACCAAGATTGTGGGTCGTCTGTACATGTTGCGTTGCTCTAACACCTAACGAAGTGTGGAGATACGGTCAACGCAGCCCCTACCCGGTCGAAACCCAGCTTGATGTTTACGAGTCAGGGTATCGCGTTCTGCTGTAAGACGACGGATGAGCAGTGACGCCAAAAGCCCTGATGTCTTTGTGGTTACTGATTCACCTTGAATGTCCCTTTTGAAGATGGGTACCATTATCGACTCAGTTTAGTTTTCTGGGACGGTCTATTCCTCTCACATGGACACAACTAAGCGTGATAGGCACTGGCCAAGGATATTATCACCTCCTGGAGAGAGCGGTTAAAGGATCGTTAGGATCAAAAGTACAGTGGCGTTTGAGGA
>NW_008752138.1:276048-298311 GCF_000715545.1 Opisthorchis viverrini | reverse complement strand
CCTTCTTGCATCGAATCACCCTGATGCCTTAGTGGTTACTGATTCACCTTGAATACCCCTTTTGAAGATGGGTACCATTATCTACTCAGTCCAGTTGTCTGGGACGGTCTATTCCTCTCAGATGGACACAAATAAGCGCGATAGGCACTGGCCAAGGATCTCATCACCCCCTGGAGAGAGCGGTTGAAGGATCGCCAGGATCAAAAGTACAGTGGCGTTTGAGGAGGGGTTGTACTTAAACCATTCTGGGGCTGAACAGGAATTCATATTCACAACCCCCCTTTCTGTTGAAGGCCAGCACATCGGATTGGAGTTAGCAGGTAACCGAAGTACTGTTCGAAGTATCGTCTAAAGATCCAAAAGTTCTTTGCCGTTTTACTCCCTGATGGTCTCGCTGTCAAGAGGCTTCTGAGGAATTTTCGCTCCTTCCGTTTTTTCAGCCTTTTCGGTCGGGAGACCTCGTGGTCTGCACGGAAGCTTAGTTTTGCCTGATGTCTGTTTGAGTTGTTTGAGGCAAGGAGGAACCTATCGCCGGGCTCCAACAAACTCATGGGTCTATCGGAGATTCAGTTTTTGAAGGATATGGTTGGCTAGGTTTCGCCGCCAACTTAAGTTCCTACTTTGGATAGTACTTTGAATGCCTTTTCTCAGTGGTCGTTGTCATCCGATACCGGATCATTCGGTGGATGATCGACGAGCCGGTTCTGATAGGTTCGTCTGGTTTGTTGGTCTGATAACTTCTCAAAGGCTAAGTGAGGTATGCGCGTAATGAAAGGCAGTAGCAACGTTGTTGGAGTCCACGTTGGTATTCCCGAAGGAGCGGCAGATGATAATCGACCCTCGTCACTGGTAACCGATGGCAATGTGGTTCATTCGTATTTGGGACTAGTTGGTTGGAGAGCAACAAGTTTTCCAGCGATTTACGCTGTTCCTGAAATTGGTACTGCAAACAAACGGTCTGTGATCAGCGCACATCTGGAACTGTTGCTGTCGGTTGTCCGTGCGTCTCCTACCCGACCCAAGACGAACAGCCGTTTGGGCCTCAGTGGCGCTTCGCCCACGTACCTTAGCGTTCACATCACCAGCAACCACCGCGATGTCCGACCTTTTAGCCGTTTGTAAAAGGGCATCTATAGCGTCATTGAAACTGTCTTTGGTAGATTCAGAGCAATAGTTCGTTGGAGCGTAAACAGGCATAATAAGGTGCAGTCTATTCTTGACGAAGCCAGGTTATCCATGGTCAGGTACCTGACAAATATTATAACACTGGGGAACCCTTCCATGTTTAGTTTTTCCACCCAATTCCGGTTACTGACATTTTTTGCTGTGCGACCCTAAACACCCCGTGCATCTTAAGATACGGTGATGCATTTGACCTCGTAACCGTATTCCTCGGGTTGTTCAGGAATGAATTTCCTCTCTTATTCTATGCAGATTAATAACGATAAGTTAAAGATAATCGTTCGGCTGTAACACCCTTTCGGAGCCTAGCTGTCGTGCTACCCGAACGAACCACGAGGGCTGGGATATTGCCAGGTTGCCCAAGCCTAGACAGGAGAAGTCGAGAGGCCGAGGTGGGGTTCGAACCACAGACCCTCCGCCCAGTAAATTCGCGCTCTAACCACTGATCCATCTCGCCCCTCACTACCTCAGTTCCTCGTCATACTGCGCTTACCCACTTGACCCAATTGTTGCGAGTCGAGTGGTTCCGGGTCGAGGTTGGAAGGAAGACGGAATAGAAGGATGTAATGTACGCTTCAATAGTCTAATGACGTTAGTACATGAGCTGAAACTGTAGTGAGAATTACTAGTTAATGGTGCATGAAAGATATGGTTTGCATGACACCCATGTCTTGGTAATGGTACTTTTTCGTTGACTGGAGAATCCTAGCTGCGTGAAGTGTTCAAGTAGCATTGCGTTTCTGTATGCCCTCTTCCTATCTCCAGAATTCTAACATACTACTTGGTCTCCATTACATTTTACAACTGAACATCCCCTTTCTGGTCGACTTGATGTATCCACCACACATACTAGTCTACGATATATCGCGCCTCAAAAAGGATGAAATATTAACGTGTAGTTAAAGTACTCGACCCTACCATAACACGTCATTTGTTTGATAGGCACGTTCTCCAAATCACTGTTTTATTTAGACATTCGTATGCCACACCCATAGACCCGTGATATATGAACATCAAATTTAGCTTTTTCGACTTTAAGATTTCTGATTGGTTTTCAGAGCAGTATAAACGTTATTTTGTAGACCCATGAAATCACTGTTTAGAAATTCGTATGCCACACCCATAGACCCGTGTGACTTTAACGATCACTTATAACCATTTGACAATCGCTTTGCATCCGAAGGTTATTGTCTGGGCTCATACAGAGTAACAATTATTATAATAATTTTTCAGCTGAGCACCCTTTCGGTGCCTGACCGCCATGTCACTCGACGAAAGCACGAGGGCTGGGATACTATCAGGTTGCCCAAACCTGGACAGAAGTCGAGAGGAAGAGATCGGGTTCGAACCACGGACCTTGCGGTCAGTAAATTCGCCCTCTAACCACTGGGGTTTCTGGCGCCCGGGCTCGTACAACGTACCATTTATAATCAGATGAGCGAAGCAGGACCTGGTGTCCGAGAACCCAAGTCATAGTGACCACGGTCGTTATGCACAGCAGTACTCCAGTAGTGGAAACTTGTTCGAAATATGCATGCGTTGGACGAATCTGAATTTTCACGCCTGAACAGGTGAACGTGTTCACATTCGAGCAATGTGATTGGTGTATCCGACTCATCGAACGACGATTTGTCATTGACTTATACATCATCATCATCATCATCATCATCATCATCATCATCATCATCATCATCATCAACGACAGCGTGAAATCAGTGTTCAACACCAATGC
Organism: Opisthorchis viverrini; assembly: GCF_000715545.1. Lineage (NCBI taxonomy): Eukaryota > Metazoa > Platyhelminthes > Trematoda > Opisthorchiida > Opisthorchiidae > Opisthorchis > Opisthorchis viverrini. The sequence goes on along the minus strand of NW_008752138.1, from coordinate 295,397 downwards.
TTCACTGCCGTACAACCATGACTTATTTGAAAGCCTTATTGTAAAAAAAAGAATAAAGGTGGATGGAGGAGATACTTAGTGCTAGCTTAACACCATCATTCCNGTTATTTTGTAGACCCATGTGACTTTAACGATCACTTATAACCATTTGACAATCGCTTTGCATCCGAAGGTTATTGTCTGGGCTCATACCGAGTAACAATTATTATAATAATTTTTCAACTGAGCACCCTTTCGGTGCCTGACCGCCATGCCACTTGAGGAAAGCACTAGGGCTGGGATACTATCAGGTTGCCCAAACCTGGACAGAAGTCGAGAGGAAGAGATCGGGTTCGAACCACGGACCTTGCGGTCAGTAAATTCGCCCTCTAACCACTGGGGTTTCTGGCGCCCGGGCTCGTACAACGTACCATTTATAATCAGATGAGCGAAGCAGGACCTGGTGTCCGAGAACCCAAGTCATAGTGACCACGGGTGTTATGCACAGCAGTACTCCAGTAGTGGAAACTTGTTCGAAATATGCATGCAAAACCTCACTTCGGTGATTTACCTCAAACCTCTTAGGATGAGCTCGGATGCCTTACTTTTCGTGTGTCTGGTGATCCTGGTGCAAGGGCGTGGGAATCGCACTCGGTCACATGTCTGAAGGTACCTTACTGGGCTGGATTCCAGCCAATGGCCGTCTTTGCGGTATACCATTCTCAGTCAATGCGGTCCGTTACGAAGAGACTTTACCTTACCGTGGTGTGTGACAGTTTGTTCCTCTATACTCGGGGGTGCACTTGCGAAACTCGTAGAGCATCTCATACCAGATTTCTCTATGTTGGAGGTCTGACGAACAGTTTGCTGGCCCTTCAGGTTAGGGATTGGAGCATGTGTGGTGACTTGTTCCGTGAAAAGGGTAATACACATGCATTTCCCGCCAAACACGGCTGCCTTTCGGTCAGGCTTTTAAGTCGAAGGCTTTGGTTGAGGTCCCTGCTTGTCTTTCCTTCTAAGTCTGGGGGTCATTGCAGTATCCCAGTCCGGCAGCGAAGCATTTGTGTTAGACATTGACGTTATGCTGTCGATAATGATGATGATGATGATGATGCGGTTGACAGCAATCCTCCCAACAGACGACTCTTCNGTTTTATCGGATCTACCAGACTACTTTGACCAACTATGGAAAACCTAGTAAACATTCAGGCGGGCGATATGAACGGCCAATTTTAACCCTGGAAGTAGCACAGTTTGGTAGTATATTTGAAGTCAATGTTTAGCGTACAGATATCGGGCAGTGACCTCTTTAGTTGTGGACTGAACATAGTCTGTTTCCTGTCAAGCGCTCACGCCCATTTACTTATAGACATCAACCGCAAGACAACTAACCGTTCAGCTGTAACGCCACACAAAGACTGATATGCTGCCAGGCTGCCTTGGCCTAGACAGGAGCAGCTGAGATGCCAGATGTTCTGATCAACAAGTTCGCTCCTCAGCTGCTGAGCTATCTGGAGCTCAAAGCCAGCCGCAACGGTAACGAAAACCCAAGACCGGATGAGTTTCTACTACTGACCACTGAGCTCTTGTTTTTGTCGCGAAACATGTGGAACTCGGAGAAAGTTCCCATAATTTGTGGAACTGTTGGTATCATCTGCATCTATAGAAGAGGCATTATCGATCGGCTTGTTGCATAGAATCCCAGTCGCTTATTTGTGACATTCTTGGGGCCAATAGGCAAACGACACACTGGGAAAACCAATCAGCTTTTCGACAGGATTTTTTTCTACTTTTCGACAGTACTTACTGAAATCAAAATACAGATGACAAGATTCACTCATCAATCCTCTCTTCAGATCAAGTTGCCTTCTCACCCGTCCCAGGCGCTCAGAGTCGCAAACTACATGGGACTTTATGGCACTTGGAAGAAGGCACAAGTTGTCTGCTACTTGTTAAGTAGTGAATTCATCGATAATTAACCAATTATATGGCTGCCAACCAATGTCAATGGCGTCCTTATTATCAGTTTCTATCCGGATTGCCCTAATGAGTGTTTGGAGGTTTAGTCACCTCAGAAAGATTGTCGTAAGTTTACACTAAGTCTCGTGCCCGTCCACGTTTCTCCTTTTTTTCACAATGAGGCTTTCAAATAAATCATGGTTGTACAGCTGTGAAACATCAGTGTTGAACACTCATACCCATCGATGATAATGATGATGACTTATAGAAATTAGAATGCACCCCTAAGTCGGACTCATTGGGTCAATTTCTTATTAATATAACGACAAATTTTGAGTAAAATGCTTCCGAAAACCTTACGAGACGCGTTTATTTTATCACGGCGGTCGCGTTATTCACCGTTCTTGTTAGCTGCAATAGAGGAAGGGAAAAACGTGCGTAATATCGCAGCAGATCACATGCGATGCCTTCCGTTTGAATTGGATCCGTGGGGATTTTCCATACCGCCACGTGACACATGCTACACCATTTTTCTGTAAACACATGAGAAGACAGCGGTTCGAGTCGAAGAGTGATTGGACAGGTGTTTGATGTCTAAGCACATGAGTGTGCCTCGGATGGCTAGTTGACACTTTGTGGAGTGCGAAATTCTGTCGGCAACCGGCTTCATTTTTGATATCACGAGAATTTTGTGGAATCTCAACGTGGAAAAAGGTAAGAATCTTTCACTTAACTCTGATTGCAAGTCTAACGACATACCACTGGTCACTTGACAAATTCCGTGCCGTCACGTGGGACAACGTGATTTTTGATTGAATAAATCAGTATAATAAGATATACAAGCGAACGGCGACCTGAAGCCTCTCAGTATGGTCCAGAGATTGGGTTGAGTAATCTCTTGAGCTTCGAGTGAGGCCACCAACAGTGTAGTTTTTCTAAATAAGCTTAATTCGCCTCCTGTCGTAGAAGTGTTCCAACCAAAATGAAGGATAGAATGTTGGTTCTGTATGCTGGGCGACGGTTCGCCAGTTGTGTTGCTGAAGAAGCAACGTGAACCTGAAACATCCGTGGCAGATGAGATTGCCTTCAAAATGCAATGATCGCCAACCCGATAGCAGGGCAGTCACTTGCATCCTATCGCCCGAACAAAAGCCAGTTGGTATGGCCCTAGGCGCCCGAAGTATGTTACAGCTGAACGATTTCTTTCGATAGCAGGGCAGTCACTTGCATCCTATCCTCCGTGTAACTCCACGATCATGCTTCCTCATGCTTCCTGGGCGAGATGGACCAAGTGGTTAGAGCGCGAATCTACTGGCCGGAAGGTCCGTGGTTCGAACCTGACCTCTGCCTCTCGACTATCCCTGTCTAGGCTTGGGCAACCTAGCAGTATCCCAGCCCTCGTGCTTCCTTCGGGTGGTATGGCAGCTAAGCACCGAAAGAGTGCTACAGCTGGACGGTTTTTTTCATACTTCCTCATTAGTGCGTTATTCTCTTCCCAAGTCAGTGCGATGAATTTAGAAGCTGGGTCTATACGTGTAGGACAACAACTTATAATCGGTTGCTAGGTCTTTCGAACAGTTACAATTCCGGGAGCCAAACTCTCACCGCACCTAGCTCTAACTCACTCACTGTCAGTAAAGGCTGTCGTATCGGCTTTACTCCACATCATGAGTTCGACGTGAAGCATGTTTCGAACCGGCACCTCCGGTGAGATTGATAAGGTCGAATATTCGGAAACCGGCTTTCAGTTGTCGAGGCAGCCCAGCTAACGGACCGGAAGGTCCATGGTTCGAATCCAACCTCAGTATCCCGATTGCTCCGGTCTAGGCTTGGGCAATATCCCAGCCCTCATGTTCCCCCCACCCGTTGGCATGGCACCAAAAAGGTACTGTAGCTGAACAATTTTTTGTCCCACTGCTCCATCTTTCCTCCTCGTCATATCTTTACTCTAAATCTCCTTCCTATTCCTTTCTGTAGTAAATAATGAACCCCGGTGCATGCCAGACTGTTGTTTTACATCAGTGTGACCTAGAAAGGCTCTCTCTGGGGGGAAATCTCAGCAAGTGTTTCATTTAAAGTGCCATTATCTTTCAGATTTCTTGGTCGAACGCACCCTTACGGAACCCTTGATGCCATGTATACGATGCTCACGGGCCACGTATACTGACTATCTGGTTGATCTTGAAGCGACGCCAGAACTATGGCACGCATCGTGGCCAAATATGCTTTCTATCCGCCGCGACCGACGTATTCAGTGGTAGCTTGTGAGGATGGATCATCGTACAGACTCCAACTGGATTTGAACGCTTTTCCCTATATGTCCAACGTTTCGGAACCGTCGGAGTTGCTCGTGAGTTCGAATTACATGTTTTTGAATTGTTCATGTGGCTGGCGTTCGTGGATTTAGATCCATTCGTATTGAGTTGTCCTTCCTAACTCCGGACTGGTTGACTCAGTTTTTCTTTGCCGTGGTTCTCGGTGGTCTCTAGTTCAACGGCACTGTTCTGTATCACTTCCTGATGGATGGAGTTGGTCTCATCTTTTGAAGGACCGAATCGCGATAGTATTTAAAATTTTTGATGCTTTCAGTCCGTCCCTGGTTTCTTTCTCTCGCGCACCATTGCCGCCCAGCTGTTCCACACGCGCGCTAGTCTCGTGGACTTTCACGAGTTGCATCAGGATGNTATATATATATATATAATATCAAGCCAACATCGGCGTAGTCTTCGTGGAGCCGGTAGAAGATGTGAGGTTCAAGATAGTGCCAGTTCGTCCAAACCTAGACAAGTAAATCTGGAGCTGGACTCTTGCCACGCACTCCTCTCTCCCTTTCTCTGTCAAATATTTTCAGTTAATTCTTTTAGTTAGTAGTGGTTGACTTGTGGTAGTCACTCTGGAGGTTGAGTACTATCTTCCTATAACAGATCCAGAAGTTCGAGATATCACTCGGTGGTTAGGGCGCAAATTCATTGGTCGGAAGGTCTGTGGTTCGAACCCAACCTCTGCCTCTCGACTGCCCTTGTCTAGCCTGCGGTAACTTGGCAGTATCTTGGCCCTCGTGCTTCCTTCGGTCGTGTGTGGCGGCAGTAGAAGTGAAATGGCAGCTCATTTCCGTAGAGTGTGGTCAATTACCAGAGGGCTGTCTATCCCGTGAATCCCTCTTTCCACACACATGCATGGTGGAAACCTCTGAAACGTATTCACTGCATACTCTCAGTTCCGGACAAATTCAGTTTTGATGGGTTGCTCAGTTGAATCTAGCTAAATATCTCGTCTATTCAGCTCATTTACATGGTGATGAACTGTGAGGGCCCTAACCAGTAAAATCAGTTACGTTAACAACTGCCAGTTCTCTGGATCGGAAACCCATCAAATAATCGCATCACCCTCCTTAGTATCGCTACTTCCGATGATCGTACGGTTGGTATGGGGTTGACTACGCCATCAACCTTGGTCTACACATCCCACTCAATCTTTTTTGACCCCCAGTATGAAGCCCACCGAATAATCGCACCACCCTCCTTATTATCGCTACTTTCGATGATCGTACGGTTGGTATGGGGCTGACCACGCCATCAACCTTGGTCTACACATCCCACTCAATCTTTTTTGAATGGATTGTGTTCGATTCATTCGTGGTATCGTCCCCCTTAGCCATCTTTCCCTTTTCCCCTCCCAGGCCTTCTACACAACGACCCAACGTCAATCGAAAATAGTCTGTCTGTATGTTCCATCGGATGGCGGTTGCTTATCTTCTGTGAGCTCCCCACGTCGAACTACTGTTTTGGCTTCTAGTACAGAGGCTCCGTACACAGTTCTGTTTAGTCATGGAAACGCAGTGGATTTGGGTGCGGTATGTTGCTTTCTACCACTGGAACTTCACGATAGAAAGTCTGTGTATTTTTTCTGTTTTTCGCCAAATGCATAGGCGACCACTTTTCCTATATTCATGCCCATTAGCTGAGTTTCGAATTTTATGATTTCCGATCCTGGCGCCACTGCTGTCAAGAGTGCGAGCAGTCCAACCGTTTGCTGTTTTTTTGCAATGCCAAAGATCGATTCCTCTCAGTTCATCTGCTAGTTGGTTTTCTTTTACCAAACTAGTCAGGTCAATTGTGCGCACAACCTCACGCCGGCTGAAATGTGACCTTTGCTCGCATCGCTCCCGACGCAAGAAGTTTTGTTTAAACGCGAGCCAGCTGTTAGCGAATAATATCGAGCGCGAATTTGGACTGTTAAAAGGGCGTAAACCACACCAACGACTGGAACATGCCCAGGTGAACTTTGGTTGTAGAGGATACTATCGATAGTCTGCAATCACTTGCAGTTCTGATTCGATGCATTCTAACTGGGCTGAAAAGCTCAATGGGAACAAACTAGTCTACAGCAATTGCAACTTATCGCAAATGTATTCGCAAAGTCACACCAAAACGCTCTTGCTCAGCTGAGAAGTACCGAGTAAAAATGGCTCGATTCTGATTGGCTCATATTCTAACCAATCAGGACATGCCCAACTCTCTTCCATAGCCTATTCGTCACACATTTGTCCAGTCAACGGTTTGTTCGTACATTTAGTCCTGACCGTCTCCGGATGCACATTGCATAACTTTCCGACGGATGTATTATTTGATTCTTCTGTAAGGGTGATTGGATTGATTTGCACACTATGTCGTTCGAAAGTCGTCTTATTGATTCTGAATGGCTGCTGAAAGCAATGCTCACTGTGCTTGACTTGATGTGGCACTTGCAATGCTGTGTGACAAGGGTCAACGCAAATTTAACCTTGTGGAAACAGTTGACACTTAGTAAGAAGCAATCGGAGACACTCTTTAGTATGTTGCGATTGCTGCCAAGTGCGGCTGACACTTAGTATGTTGCGATTGCTGTCAAGTGCGGGTGTCACAAGTTCGTTTTATTTCTTCAGCTCACAAGCCGTGTACAATCGTTCCAACTGCTTCTGCCTCGTTCACAGAGGATAAGAAGAATAAGGGTATGAGAATCAAGCTTTGGAGGCGATGGTCTAATCTTTTTAGCTGTGAAGTGGTTCTGTTTGTCCTGTATGGTAGGGACTGAGGCGCATGCACTGAAGACTACAATTTTTACGCAAGACCGCCATTGACTGTGTGGCACAGCCATATCTGTCAGGTCCCCTGATGTCTCCGTTCTGGTGGACGGCAGTTACCATTGCGACTGAGTCGACTGGTGAGGACTTTCGTGCTTCGTTGTCAAGTCATGAACTGGTCGTCCCTTGGTCTTCTACACAAGGCAGGGCAAAGACGTTTCTAGGAGGTAAACGGCCCCCTGACATACAAGGTGTAATTTGTGAGGTGTGACCAGCTGATTCATCGGAGCAGAGTGGACTCTCCCGAATACTATATGGCGTTCTCGGGCTTTACACGGGATCACTTTTGACCTTCACTATTAATTTACACTAATTTCTGGTAGAAATCTGCATTCGAAATGAATCTGTATGAATAACTCAACTGACTGAATTTTCCTTAGTCTGGTATATCAATCCAGTTTGGGAATACTACCCTGCATTCCGCACACTCGATTGAGTTTTTCCTCGGTTTCCCTGAACTCGGGGAAGAAGGCCTTCACTGCGGAGTTATGTATTAGAAAAAACCAAGTGAACAGTTACAGACTATTGGACAGGGAAGTAAAACTCTCATATGCATCATGTTTACAAAAACTGAATATCCATCTTCTCCTTGAACGCGTCTTCCTGAACTTTTCTCGATATTCATTGACTGTTACTCAGATGCAAGCAAATGCGACCCCACAAATTCCGTAGTAGATCTCACTTTTCAAGAGGTGCGAAGCGGATTTACGGAAAACATGCTACTCGCATGCCCCATCAGTAGTATCCACCGTTACTGGGGTAGCTCTGTGATTAGGGTGCGAAATTCCTTATCGGAAGGTCTGTGGTTCAAACCCAACCCGGGCTTCTCGACTGCTTCTGTTTCGGTTTGGCAACCTGCTTGTATGTCAACCCTCGTTCTTCTTTCGAGTCGCATGGCAACTGGGCACCGAAATGGTGCTAGAATCTTCCTGTTTTTGTCACGTTAGACCATATTTGCCGTATAATTCAAACAGTTTTTGTTATGCATGGTGCTTGAATCAATATGAATACCATGGTTGAATGAGAATCTAACTGAAGGTTGTTACATTCAGAATTGGAGCGTCGAAGTTCTTAGGGGTTTTTTGTTGCCCCTCTTGTGAACCCAATAGTTGATGGTTTGCCTTGAAACTGTTTCAGTCAGTCAGACGTTGATGCGAGTCCCGTGTGTATCGAGTTTCACACATGTTTTTGATGAAACTGTCCTGTTAGTACTTACGTGTAGGTTCTTATACCCGGCTTACTTGGAGTGTTCTAACTTTGGTTTGGGTTTGGCGTAGCTGTATGAGGGCTGAGCTGATTCCGGCTCGCTCAACCTTAGACAGGATGTTGATTGGGGCGTTCATACAGGTTTTTTGTCTCAAAAAGCTGGGAGCAGGACATTGATAGTCGGTACCGCACCCTCCAACGTCAGCCCTGTGTTTACCCTGATGGGTCGGAAGCCTAATTATTTGGCCTCTTTGTCCGATGAACAGTCTGATAGGATCGCTGCGATAGATAGACGGTCGCATCGCGATACCTGATGGTAGTGTATAACGGGAAGACTGATCAAACCGTGAGCGGAAACTCGGTTTAAGTGTGGGCTACGTCCCTACCCACGGAGCGATCAATTTTGACTCGTTCGCTGTGTGCCATCCCTGTTCTTACTCTGACAATGAGATGATATACTCATGATCACTGCCTAAACCATTCTCTGAGATGACTACTAACCGTTCAGAAACCTCGTGGACAAATCTAATACGAAGCGTCTTGTGAAGCCGTTTATGAGTCCACCAAAGAGTCAGTGCTCCTCAAAGCAACTTTAGATGTATGCTTTTAATTTTGTATATCCATTGTTCGCCCTGTCCATCCTCCGGTGTTATCCCCTCGGGTTTAAACCGGATACGTGCGTTCAGGCTGATACACCTGTGGTTGAATGCAAACTGCGTGATAGTACCCACGGTGGGCGAGTGTCCATCGACCCAGAAACGGCTGCTATCTCACCATATTCAATGTCATCCGCTTGAAGTCAACCCTGACTGCACCTGGTTCGCTTACCTACGCCTCCATTTGTTTTACTCAGACGGCCGATTTCCTGCAGGAATTCGCGCGTCGGTTCCGTGTCAATATCCTCTCTTATGATTATTCCGGTTACGGTCTGAGTACCGGTGATCTCTTGGAAAGTAATGTATACGCCGACGCGGAGGCCGTGATGAGCGAGCTCCGTGAACGCTTCTCTGTACCGCTGGAACGCACGATTCTTTACGGACAAAGCCTCGGAACTGCACCGACAGTTGAACTGGCAACGAAATACAAGGTACAGTGACCCTTTTCTTCACACATACTCCATGTACTGTCCTCAGCGTTTTTTTTTCACCGTTGATAGCTGAGTGTTATGTCTCATTCTTGTTTATCCAAACGTGTGCTACCATCGACTATTCTGCTTCTCACTGTTCGACAATTTATTTAAGCAGTCTTCTTTGTCCTATCAGGATCGATCACTAGACCTTTCGTGACAGCCAAATTTCTCCTGTTATTCGCTGCCTTCGGGCTCTTTTTCTTTGTACTGTGTGGTGAATATGTAACATCCTGCGGAGCTAAGCGGCCAGTAGAAACCCCTTGTTGTCAATCCGTTTCCTTGAGGTTTTGTATCGGCCAGCCGTGAACCATGGCTTGCAGTTCTTGTGTGTGTGTGTGTGTGTGTGTGTGTTGTATCTGGTGCTCCCTTCACATTCATTCTTTAAAACAAAGTGATCAACGCAAATGTGAATACATCTCACTCCCTGCACGCTCACTTCCAGGTTGCCGGCGTAGTTCTCCACTCCCCTCTCATGTCCGGCCTGAGGGTCGTTTGGCCTAATCTAAAAACGAGCTTCTGTTTCGATGCCTTTACCAAGTGAGTTATTGTGTCTTTCAAAAAGCCAATCACGCGGTAATTCGGCCAAATCGTAGAATATATGCTAGTAATGAAAAAGAGTAAGAAATTCGGTATGATTGAAGTCAGCAAGCGTTCCACCAGAACTGGTTTTGCTCAGTGCCTGCTGGTGATCAACCAAAGACCGCCGACCTTCGGTCCTCAACTAGGCACTCGATTCCGAGGTGGCTCAGCTATAAGGACGCGAAATTATTTGCCGGAAGGTCCGTGCTTCGAATTCAATCTCAGTACTTCAGCTTCTCTCGTCTGGGCTTGGGTAGCCCCTCAACTCTCGTGCTTTCTTTGGACGGTACATCACCTATGCATCAAATGACGTTACAGCTGATCGATTATTTATTATATATAATTATCAATAAGGCACCCGAAACGTTCCGACCGAAAATAGCCCAACCGTTAAAGTTATACAACCCAGAAAATATGGTTGATTAGCAATTATCGTCATCATCAACTACACATTATCCCTTTTGAAAACCGTTTTATCAACTGACAACAGCATAACACTTTGAATGTCATATTGTTAGAAGAAGAGAAAGAAGCTTATTGCCAGGTTACTACTTGTACTACGAGCCCCCGAGGCCTCGTAGTCCATCCAGACAATCTCGGGGAGCACGATTTTACTGACCGGAAGGTCCGCGGTTCGGACCCGACCTCCGCCTCTCGATTTCCCCTGTCTAGACTTGGACAACCTGGCAGTATCCCAGCCCTCGTGCTTTTTTCGGGTGGCATGGCAGCCAGGCACCGGAAGGGCGCTACAGCTGAACGCCAGACAGCCTAAATAGAACGGGAACGCCATTGGTAAACCATATCTTGCGGCGTCCTCTGTCAGGCGCGGGGTGAATTACGCGGACGCTATCCGGGTGAAGATTTACCAATATCTTTGTATTTACAGACGGTACTTGTCACTCCTTTGAGTTGCTCACGCCAGATGGCGAACAGCTGGAGAATACTTTCGGCCCACAGAAACCAGGTTTTGTATGCTCAGAACAGGGCTGAAGTGCTCGTAAGACCTTCTCCTAGGTAGGAAGTTTTTTCCCAAAAACACCCATGTTTGTTACGATTCGCTAACTTCGACTCTGGTCCATTCGTCCGGTGACATTCAGCTCTCCAAGTATTTGACGCGTTTAATCGCTTCATTGGTAGACAGAATGATTGATTTCTCACGTTCGATTGGTCCCGTACATACTGGCCTGGTTGTCCTGTATTCCCTGTTCTGGCTGATGACCGTAATTCACCTTCCTGTTGTTTGATTGGTCTATAATATACCGAGTCATTCAGACCACAACGCAACACGGATCAAGAACGGACCAGTCAGACTTCAATTCGGATTATTATCAATGACCAATCAGGTAGTCGCTTAAAGCTGCTCTTTGTCAGCTATATGAGCGCAAGCACGAAGAAAGGAACTACCCAAATAACAGCACACTGATGACGACTCCTCGAATAGTGACGAAACGTCTGCAAGTCAGTTACCAGGCTCGGTGAACAGCTCAACAGTCACGTGATCAACTAACAGTGAATTCCCCCGAGCTACCAACATTCCAATACATTCTGGCCTGGGTTGTAAACCGAGCAGGCGTTTACCGGTTCTCCTTCTTTTTTTGTTAATCGGTTAGTCGGACAAAATAGCTAGGTTCATGCCAATGCGTCGACTCAGAGCGCCATAAATCGTTCCACTTCCGTGTTAAATGTGAGGGTAAAGGTTACTACTTTAGTCGTGGGAAACATCCGGCACCATCAATTGCGTTGGCTCGGCCATGTGCTACGCATGCCGAGGCACCATCTATCGACATCCCCATGCCTCCTTCAGAGTGACGGATACCGCGAGGTGGATAACGTACGACTTGGCAAACGGGTGTGAAAGATTACGAAACGTTTGCGTATTGTTGGTCCATCACGCTTTGCGGTATGGGGTCCCCGTGACCTCTACTGCGCTTGACCAGAGACTGCTAGAATTGGACGAGATGGGTAGGTGATTAGAGCACGAATTCGGAAGCTCCGCGGTTCGAACCTGACCTCTGCACCTCGACTTCCCCTGTCTAGGCATGGGCAACCTGGCAGTATCCAAGCCGTCTTGCACCAGCATCAGTCCCACTACCATTTCCCGCAACCCTTGCCTCTAAAGTTTCTGTCTCTAAGGGCACTGCCTTATTATCGCTCGTTTATTTTTCCGACGCGTCTCTGATTGTCTTTATTTTATTACTTTATTACATTTCTTACCATTTTAGTAGAGTTTTCCAAACGCAAAAACAACATTTAATCTCTGTTGTGAATACATTGTGGGATTTTTGTAGAACATTATGCAATTTGATGAACGAATATTGCACTTCGAGATGTAGTATTTTAGCGATCATTGCCGCGAAATTTTTCAGTATGAATATCACTTACCTCAAACTCCAGGTGAAGTGGAATCAATGAAGTTCGAGTCTGCGAACCTTAGCCTCCCACTCTCTAGAACCATCCTCAGAAGGAGGTGCTCACTGACTGAGCACCACTATCCTATGCCAGTCCTTCTATTGTGTGCGTATTGTACATATTTCTTCGCAAAAACTGTCTATGTTGTCAGTCTTGGCTGTACGGGCTATCCTGCTTATGGGTAGCAGGCCAATGGAGTGCATCTGTTCAGTACTGTTTTTATTTTGTGCTACTCACAAAGTGTCAGTAATTAAACAAATATAGACTTTTTAGTGTGGTACACTTAATACCGCCGAGAGCAATGCATTGACTCCTTTGTTCAGTGTAGTTCAATGTCTTTGATGTGATGTTATTTTACAGCATCGAAAAGATACCAAAGATTCGATCACCGACACTCATCATACACGGGACGGCGGACGACGTCATTGGGGTTAATCACGGGCGTGAGTTGTACTCCCGCCTACCGAATCCGCTAGAACCTTTGTGGGTTGACGGAGCTGGACACAATGACATCACCGAATTTCCCGCATATTTCGACCGCCTGGAACGATTTTTCAAACAGGATCTGAAATCGAATTTGCCACTGGACGAGCTACCCAGCAACAATATTAGCAGCTTTTCTTCATCCAAAGCAACGTGATGCGTTTTTCCGTGCGTTCTAGAACGAACCAGATCTGAAGGGAGACTCGCAGTTCTGAATTCAACCTTGATAGATACTTGTTATTGACTTTGCTTACCTTTTTTTTCTTACCCCACTCACTAATAATGTTTTATTTTGTCCTTTCCCCACTTGGATCTTTCACCCCACGGGCATTTCATGCACTGTTTAAATCGTTCAGATCGATCTTCATATACCCCCTATCTATGTATTGCAACAGTAGCGTCAACTGTGATAACTTAATGGTTTTTGCGATGGCATGTGATTAGCCGAAGCGGTATGTAACCGGATACAAAATTGCTTATCATTCTCGCTTTTTAACAGTGCTTTTCTAATCTGATCCCATTGATTAGCTGAGCTTTTTACTTGTTACACTACGTCGGTTGGATATATTTAACGTGATACCGCGCGCAACTCTGTATCGACCCTTTGGCTTCCTGCTCCGTCCACTATGGTATATCCAAAGGCACGGTAGCTCTACACAGCCCTTTATGAAGACAAAAGAGAATTATTACAACTGTATTTATAGGGTTATCACAGAGTGCTCCACAAGGTCGTGCTAGAATCTCCGTGAGGGGCGAGAAGCGTAGAGTTAAAGATGCTCGATCCGGATTGGCTGGCGTTTTGACCAATCAGGGCATGCCTTCGTTTGGTCCGTGTCCTGCACGTGACACATCCATCCAAATGATGTGATGTGCGGTTATTGGGGACGGCTGGCTTCTGGGCAGTCAATATGCAACCTGAGTCCGTCGAGAACTAACTTTAAGGTCAACTGACAGCTAACGTGAAACTACGCAGATATGATTCGTTCCTATTCACGGAAGCACTCGTGGTCAAGGTTTCTGGTCGAATAGATAAACTTATCCATAACCGTTAGTTTATTTATCAGTCTGTCGCAGTTCTCCTCTCTCCATAGACACTGTTTTCAGGAATTCTAAAAATGCACTCGATATCATGGGGTCCTGAGGCACCGTTTTTCTTTTATGACGCCCAACGCCATCATAACGATAAATTCCATCCTTAAAACTTTCGGTTCCGATACTTGTGCGCAAAAGATACCGTAAAGGGACGTCGGAATGGTGCAGCGGCTGCGTCGCCCTCGATTTATTGCTTATTACAACTCTTAGGCCGTGATTGATTTACTCCACACACTGACGAATCACTACTGATACCAGTGTCCCATTATCCACATGCTTTTACGCCTTCATCGAAGCGACAGTCGTATAACATGAGCTTAATGCCATGCTTGAATGTCGGTAGTGACTCGCGATAACAGTCTGGTCTGCTTGTCATGATGACCCAAGTGGTTAGAGCGCGAATTTACTGACCGGAAAGTCCGTGGTTCGAACCCGACCTCTGCCTCCCGACTTCCCCTGTCTAGGCTTGGGCAACCTGGCAGTATCCCAGCCCTCGTGCTTCCTTCGGGTGGCGTGGCAGCTAGGCACTGGAAGGGTGCTACAGCTGAACGCTTGTCATCATTTCCTTTCAGGGGGCGAAGTAGCTCAATGGTTTGAGCGCGAAATTACTGACCGGAATATCCGTGGTTCGAACCCGACCTCTTCCTCTCGAACTAGCAGTCCTCGTGCTTTTTTCTGGTGGCATGGCAGCTAGGCATCGAAAGGGTGTTGCGGTTGAAAGAGTGAAAGATTTTGCATGCATGTAAAGAATACGGAAACCTTCGGACCATCGAAGACGGACGGGTCACGAGTGAACGATCACGTCAAACGCGTAAGATCAGAAGAAGACATGAAGGTTTATGCATCTGGGGATGTTAGTCCATAAAAGCACGGCCAAAAACAGTGACTGTCAATCTCTGGCTAATCTTTCGCACCTAAAAATTTAATTTGGACGAATTTCGACCGTTGGTTGCAAGATTCGAATACTTCCCTGACCATCAACTATTTCCTCAAGACCTCGAGATTGACTCAGATTCACCAGAGAATGTGATATCTGATTAGGTTTTGTAGTCTCCAATAGTATATCGGTTTGGCGTTTCGTGTTGATTTTGCTTTCGACCTACTACCAGCTTCCGAGCAGTGAAAACCCAGGGTTCGGTCGCACCGAAAAGTTGTCGAAGCATCACTCTCTAACGCTTTTAAGCGAAGATCTCAGCCTGTGTCACGAGTACACCTGTTATAGCTAGTAGACCAGCGCACGTTTGACTCAAGTTGATATGGTCAAGTCGAAACTCGATGACAATCACTGTAAACTAAATTTGTTATGAGACTGAAACGTTGTGTTCGATTCCTGGAACTGGTAGACTGCCAGTGTTTTCCGAAGGTTGGCTTGACTGATTATGAAAATGGAGAAGTTGTCACCTCTTGGTAATCGCTCTGTCGGCCCGTTTGTTAAACACTGACCAGCTGCTGGTGAGCGAAATTGGCCACAAGTCAGTTGAACCTCGCTTAGGCGTAACTTTTCTGTTTAAGATTACTGATCATGGAATTCGACCAGAGCTGAAGCCTGTCAAGTACTGGCGTACGACGTACTAGGTCAAACCATCCTTCTCCTGGTTGTCAGCAAAGGTTTAAGTGCCATCAGCTACCTTGTTTAACGAACCTGCTCACGCCCCACCCCCTCTTTGTCTAACGTTTGGGAAAAAACGTGGCCGAAATTATGCACGATCCCATTTTATGTGTGTGTGCGTTGTTCCCACGCGGTTGTGCGTCTAAGCATTGCACAATTTCGCCCTGACGGTGACTGATTACAAATAACCTTGACGCTTGCTTGTCATTGGCTGTTATACGAAGGTCGATGCTTGGCCAAATTGGCCACGTTAATCACGTAGTCATGACAATTTGGGTGAAGTAAGGTGAGGAAAAATGGTCAGCAATGCAGTTAACGCACACATTCACGCACAATAACCTACAGTTCTGTCGACACGCTAAATTGAGGTCAGTCTTACCGTTATAAACCGATCAATGTGCTGTGCCCAGTAAAACTCACATTCGCCTGCGATTTTCCGCAATGGCCAGAAGCTGTTCGGAAGTTGGATGGGGAATTCTCTGGTTCTTTATCATGCTACTTGGAGCGTTCCCGTTGGCCATGATCATCGTATGGTTTTATATCATCTTGACGATGATCGCTGTGTGTGTGCCTTCAGCGGATAAAGGGTCTGATTTTCTTCTGAAGGTGATGAAATGGCCAGCAGTTTGTATTCGGAACATGCTTGACGGAAAGAAATTGTGCTGAGTGTGCCTATCTGGGACGGTCAGGTGGACAGTGGACCAGATCGTCCTTCCTTGTGAGCTCTTATGTTTTATACTGGTTTCTGGCATGACCTATGTGCAATGGTTTATCAAAAGACCAGCGCAGTCACGTTCATTTTTCGGATAATTACTCCAAAAAGTGTATTTTCTCTTCTTGTGTTTCGTCATTCCTGTGGCCACTGTAAACAAATATATCGTTTCTATTTCCGATTTCACAACAAATATGGATTTGAAATTTCCACATAGATTAGAGGTTTTGGTGTGTGAACGGGAAATCTCGACAGAGAAGACTTTATTAAACAAATTGTTCAGAAAGTGTGAATTCAGATTTGCGACAGCTAAAAGTCATCTTCACGTGACGATCATTTTGAAGTCACACATCAGACCCCTACAGCACAATCAATGCAATTCCTTCTGGGTAGTGACTCATTCAACTGCGGTGTTTGGCCACCAGCAAGTGAAGAAGCCGCCCGGTTTTGAGTAACTCACATCTGTGATGGATTGGAGAACAAAATCTCTGGTCCTCTGGCAGGAGGGCCGAACGAATCCCTTTTCTAAGTTGTCCCCTCGGTGAGACAAATAAACACTGCATAGTCGAACCTACTCATACGATAGGCTTAACCATAATATGCTGTCTATTTTGCGAAATGCACTCATATGAGTAGTGTGCTGCTTTTAGGCCTGTTTACTTGTGTACGTACGAGAGGGTTCGAAATTTTCTTTCAGCTGTAACACTCTTCCGGTGCCTAGCTGCCATGCCACCCGAAGGAAGTACGCGGTTTGGGATACTGCCAGATTTCCCAACTCTAAACACAGGAAGTCGAGAGGAAGAGGTCGGGTTCGAACCACCGGCCTTCCAGTCAGTAAATTCGTGCTCTAACCACTTGAACCATCTCGCCCCCTCGAGATATTCCTAACATCAGAACTACTTAACTGAATGGGACGGATGTCACCTCAAAGTCAAGAATGAATAAATAACCTTCGATAATACTTGAGGAACAATTATCGCGGTTGAATATGTTTTTTCTTCTTTTTTGAGGTTTTTCACAACCTTTACTTTACTTGGGTTTGAAAACCCACGTACTACTTAATAGAGATCAATAAGGCTCGGGAATCGGTTTTTTGCTATGTGGCCGATGGGAATTTAAATAGACTCATGGATTAGATGATCACCAAGATGATTACTATGCACAATTTTACCATATTAATTAGTATTGCGTGTCGATGACATCCGTTGTCTTCAAAGTATTGATGATATCATGAGCACGGGATGTCTGAACACAACAATTTTTTAGGCAAAACCCTTACTGATGCGTCCAAAAGCCGATCTGACAGTTTAAATCACCTTTTATGGCCACCAAAAGTTCTAATCGTCTCCCAGAAGCAGATTCACTGAAAGTGGTGAATTCTGGCATATGATATGTTTTAAGTGAGTATGCGTCAAAAGACCAGTTAGTAGGACATTCGAACTATCACAGCATATTCTCTTTACTGAAAACACTGCTGATAAATTTGAGAGGTATTACTGCCAAACTAATTTGCCAATGAGTGTGGTTCCCCAGTTTGCAAAATTTCACCTTTTAGCGAAACACCAGGCTGGCAAAATTTGCTAGAATGCGCCTACCTGATCATGGGTGATCGAAGGATTTCAGCAACCCTGTGAGTAGCGTGTTCCACCAAAAGATGATTCGATGGGGTATTACTCATAAGGTTGTTGAAAATCTTTTCGACAGCCCCCGACCGGCTTCGTCCTTCTTGGGGCTGGCTCATTGGGTAGACGCAGACCCCGAATTTCCGTCAACCTTATGTTCTATACTTGAAACCAAATTACATAAAATTCGCGAAATACACTTATTTTAAAACAAATTTGGCTTTGCGAGCGACTCACCTGATGGGTAAGACCGGTCGCGGGCTGTCGAAGAGTTTTCAGCAACTATATGAGTAGTGTATCGCGTCTATATATGCATCGCGATATCTCGAATATCGTAGCGACTGAAACATGAGTCGGCCAGGCGCAACACGTTCAGTTGCCTAAAAACGTCATAAACGAGAGATTCAGCTTGATTCCAGGTGAGTCTCTCGCAAAACCTAATTTGTTTGCAAATGAGTGTATTTCGCTGATTTCGATGGAGGTTGTTGGGCGCCCTTCAGAAGCTCACTACTGGTGGATTTAGTCTTGATTTCAGCCCTGCATGTCACCGCTTGCCCACATCTTCCAGGCCAACCAAGTGTTGGCAGCTGACCATCCGTCACGTGAACTTATCGGCTGCCGCTCTTCAGCACACAGCTAGTCTCATTGGTCTCGATTTGCGTGGTCACGAGTGAGGGTTTGTCAAATAACAGTCGATCGCTAACTCACAAAGGGACACCGTCCAAACAAGTTTGTTGGAAGTGATTTAGGATCACTCTCATGGAAAACTACACTTTGGAAAGGGGGCCACGTCATCAGGGCGGGGAAAAAACCCGCTCAACATAGCTACGGGACATGAAACTCTTCAGGGCAGAAGTTGAGGAAATAGGTCAATTGATCCGAGTTCAATGGATGTAGGTGATGGCTGACTGGGGGAGGATATCCACGAGTGATCAATCATTCATTTAGGTGAAACTAGGACGTGTCATGTTTCCTCAAGTAAATTAATGATCGTTCAGGTGTAGCACCCTTCGGTGCCTAGCTGCCATGCCATCTGAAGGAGGCACGAGGGCTGATTGGGCGGCCAGGTTACTCAGTTCTAAACAGAAGCAGCTGGGCTCGAACCGTGGACCTTACGGTCAGCAGTTTCATACCTTAACCACTGAAATCTGGGCCAAATACTGGATAAGACACTCTACAAATCACACACTGACAAACAATAAAAGCTTAAAACAAATCACGATTGCTTGGTGTTATTCAAATTTTTTTCATCAATAGGGCCCGCCTAGAAAACATTCAAGCGGAGGCACTTCTAGGACAGGGAGTGGGCCCCCAAGAATGAAAACACATTTCTCAGTGGATCAATATTGTGCCTCACAGGGGACAATGGAAGGAACAAGAGACAATTGTTTGGTCATCGTGGCTATTTCAGATCTGGTTATTTCGCTCGCCAGAATGCCGACCCAGTC
>NW_008752138.1:269643-275336 GCF_000715545.1 Opisthorchis viverrini | reverse complement strand
CTACTGGTAGATTTAGTCTTGATTTCAGCCCTGTATATCACCGCTTGCCCCCATCTCCCGGGCCAACCAAGTCTTGGCAGCTGACCAGCCGTCACGTGAACTTATCGGCTGCCGCTCTTCAGCACACAGCTAGTCTCATTGGTCTCGATTTGCGTGGTCACGAGTGAGGGTTTGTCAAATAACAGTCGATCGCTAACTCACAAAGGGACACCGTCCAAACAAGTTTGTTGGAAGTGATTTAGGATCACTCTCATGGAAAACTACACTTTGGAAAGGGGGCCACGTCATCAGGGCGGGGAAAAAACCCGCTCAACATAGCTACGGGACATGAAACTTTTCAGGGCAGAAGTTGAGGAAATAGGTCAATTGATCCGAGTTCAATGGATGTAGGTGATGGCTGACTGGGGGAGGATATCCACGAGTGATCAATCATTCATTTAGGTGAAACTAGGACGTGTCATGTTTCCTCAAGTAAATTAATGATCGTTCAGGTGTAGCACCCTTCGGGGCCTAGCTGCCATGCCATCTGAAGGAGGCACGAGGGCTGATTGGGCGGCCAGGTTACTCAATTCTGAACAGAAGCAGCTGAGCTCGAACCGTGGACCTTACGGTCAGCAGTTTCTTACCTTAACCACTGAAATCTTCACTGAATATCGACAGAAAAACCAATCATTCTTGTTTTAATCAATGTTCTCATCCCCGACACTATTCCAAATCCGTCGGCGACAATGGAAATCTGTCCTGGTCTATGGCTTACTTTTTCCCCAAACGAGCGCAGTCGACGTATGGAATAACTAAAATCGATACTTCATATCATCGGAAAATACTTCTTGCTTTTGTCCCGCTGACATGACGACTTAGCCATGTTAAGATACCATTCGATAATAACTCGTCGATTCCTTTGGGGCCAAATACCTGGATAAGACACTCTACAAATCACACACTGACAAACAATAAAAGCTTAAAACAAATCACGATTGCTTGGTGTTATTCAATTTTTTTCATCAATAGGGCCCGCCTAGAAAACATTCAAGCGGAGGCACTTCTAGGACAGGGAGTGGGCCCCCAAGAATGAAAACACATTTCTCAGTGGATCAATATTGTGCCTTACAGGGGACAATGGAAGGAACAAGAGACAATTGTTTGGTCATCGTGGCTATTTCAGATCTGGTTATTTCGCTCGCCAGAATGTCGACCCAGTCGGTCTTTTTTTAATGGTGTCGACAGGGCTGTCGTTTTTGCTCCCCATCCAAGTCCAGGTACATCTTTATAGATTTGTGTTTCACAGCTTTCGAAAGTGCAAAGGCAAGCCTGTTCAGCTCTGGTCGACCTCGGTCATCATTCATATGCAGATGTTTGGCTGTAAGCGCTTGAATGCGTTCATCTTTTGGTAGACCCGCTTTGCTCCCGTAGACTACGGTCAGATGTTTACGACTGGTTTATTTGAGTGGACAAGTTTGTGAACCACTTCTACATCTTCTAGTAGGCTTCATTTCTCCAAGCTTCACGATCTCAGCCTTTTCCACTTTACTGCCAACCATCGGGTTGGGACGTATTCAATATACCTACATGTCAAATTGGATTCTACTGTTTCGTGGTTAGTGATCCCCCAAGGTGGACCAACACAAAGACAGGGGGCAGATGGCATCTTGTAGGGAGTGGGCTCTGTTGTCAGAGGTCGAAATTACCGAACACGGAGTGGAACAACGTAAGGCGAATCGAGCCTTCAATGAGTGCCGCTGTTCTGTTTCTTATCCTGATTTAGAAAACTCATCCACCCTTACTGACCTAGATAGTAAGTACACATCAATGCATTCCAGCTATTAAACATTCAGAGAATTCCGAGAATTTCATCTCACGTTCCAACGGCTCGCTGAAACATTCGAATGCGACCGGTATTCCGTCACTCTCGAGAAGAAACCATGCAACACCGTTCACAGTAGACAGTTCTCTCACGAGGAACACGCATTTTTTTGTGAAGACATCTCGCTGTCTCACTGAAAGTGGTGCTTTGACACTTTATCGTAGTTTTTTCCACAACACCTGTTGTTATCGTGACAGTTGTGTGACACACATCTGCTGACAAAAAGACAAATAAAGTATTGTTTTCACCACCCGTTTAAACCTTGTGTTGTTTTACAGAATCGACCACTATCGGGAACCGATAGTAAAACCTGTCCGATCAGGACAAAGATGACCACTCATATAACGCTCCCGTCCGTTGAACAAGAATATCCTTAGTAGGGTTCGTTGGTCACATGCTGTGTTATTATCGATCATTCTCAGGGTTTGAATTTTTGTCCATGGATTGACATATATCACGTTTTAGGATTCTTGCAACTTAAACGGTCAACCGTCAAAATTTAGTGGCTTTTTTTTTCGATCGAATGCGACCCGGTTGGCGTGAAATCGGGCTCAATAATTCCTCTATCTGAATTGCATGCTAAGCAGTCTACTTCCTTGACCTGATCCCGGAGATCTTATCAACCAAAACTTAACGCAACATTTATGCAGCACTTTCGACTGAGACGTTTGGACTTCCAGTTAACGGCAGCTTATTTGCGACTGAGTATACCTAGCAACTCCTCCCCTCTTCTGTTTGGTGAAAACATCTAGCCAGTAGTACCTACTTGATTCAGCCCTGAAACAAAATTATCGATATACAACTGAGCAGTCAGACTACTTTGATTTCACGCTCGTGACGGGATCCGCTAAGTTCTTGACAGTGCGAACCACCAGGCGCATTAGTCCAAATGAATTACTTGAAAGCAGGTTTCGACGGCCAGATCTACTTCACACTCACTTTTGAGGAAGGCTGTCTACTTCACTCCCTTCGTGTTAGGTGGAAGTCAACACGGATCCCCCTTTACCGCTCGCAGTTAGGCACTGCGATGGCCGAGAACTCTATCTCGCACAAGATTGACCAAGATTTCGGGACGCTTTCCGATCCGGCATCAAGCCGAGATCTGACTGGTCGAAAGTCTGGACCCACCAATTGTGACCAAGTATTGGCCGAATGCCGGTTGCCAGTGGCGCCTCCAGCAGGCGTCAGAACTTCTAGGTTGTCGCTGATTACACTGTCTATATGACGCGTTGAACAAGTGTTCTTGACTCGGTTTTAGGCGTTAATATGCCTTGTGCACCTTTGGTGGTTGTTTTGACGTGAACGCTAGCTTGGGAGGTTCAGACCGAGAATTAAGTTGAGGAAAATACCGTTCCTATACTTCTACGCCATAGGTTAGGTAAAAATATGACATATCAGGGGTGAATCCGATGCTCTTTATTTGACTTCTTAAACATCTCAAGTTGTTCTTCTTAGAAAACAGGACTGAATAGGGATGTTCACAAGCTTTTCCACCGGTTTTCTCGCGTGGTGACGGTATAATCTACGACATTTTTGAGGTCGCATCATCTTGTAGCAAGCGACGATCATCACCACGATCATTTCCACAGAAAACTCTGTGTCTGTTTTGAACACCGACGTTCCGCTGTCATACAGATGTTGTGGCTGACGAAATCGGTGATCAGGTTTTACACTTCATATTCTACTTCTGAGGACATCCATTCTAGGATCTCACTTTCCCAGGCAAGCCCAAGTTCCGATTGTCCGAAGTCCATCCTTGGAAATGCGGCTTTAGCCTTCTTCCCTATTCGACAAAAGAGGCAAAAACATCATTCAAAGACTGTACCACATCCTACTAGACTTCAATTGAAGGGCCCCTCTTCTTTGGTCACTCATGAGGAACTGATCCCACTACTTCGTCACATCCCAACGTTTCATGAGACGACAGTGTTCATTTTTCAAACTGAGCTCAAGGTGGCTCAGTGATTAAGGCACGAACTCACTGAACCGGAAGGTCCAGGTTTCAAGCCTAACCCCGGTAGCTCGACGGTTCTCGTCTAGGCTTCGGCAAGCTGGCAGTAGCTCAGCCCAGGTGCTTTCACCAGGTGGTATGGCATCTGTGCAATGAAAGGGCGCAGAAGCGTAACAACCACTTAGTTCTCCTTCAAACCACATTGCCAGTGTAACTAAGTGAGTCACTTTTCTCGAGGTAGTTCAATGCGTGCTCCACCTGACCAGAAATATGAATACAATTCAGCATTTCTACTTGTCCAACCTTTCGAACTTGTATCAAGACCTCACTGAATGGCACTTGACACAGTTCCGGTACATCAGAATGTGCTCCCGACTATTCGACGATCGTTTTCTCCAGTACCTATGACTGTAGTAGAAGAGCGTTCATTTCCCGAAGTACACACATTCACAAATTAGGTCGAGTCTTCTTTGCTACATCAACTCAACTTGAATTTGGGTGTATCTCACCAATTTTTCAATTAGAACACAAATTTGACGGGCACTTGGGGACTGCGCCTATCTGACAAGACCCAAAACCGACAAAATCGGTCTTGAGCAACTCATTAGCAACTGTGATTTGTGTTCCGTCAAGTAACTACTCATTTAAGCCTCACCAAGATGTTTTGTTGAGTCCATCCACTTCATTACAAGTTGTAGTGAGGCGCACAGTAAATAATTGTTCGTTGTCAAAATGAAGATATTGTTGTCAGACTGCAATTTACGCTCCCGAGCACCCCAATGTTGATGGTGTGTATATGTGTACGGAATTTGCTCTACCTCAGATGTTCTTTTGAGTCGGCTTTATGACTAATGTCAACAAAATATGTTGACATGACACATTGTGTGAGTTGAGTTGATGATCTCTTCGCTTACATAGTTTCTGAAGGGCAGACAGTGTGACTACAACGTGTAGAGATTGAAAGCGCGTAAGCTGATTTGTCCTTCGGGGCTTTAGATTGTTTCGTGGTCTGATTAACTTGAATCCTTTTGGTTCAGGTCTGCCTGATTCGTCCATTTTGCCTTTCTTTGACTTGATTGGCTGCCTGTTCAATCGTCTGTTCAATAGCCAGTGAAATCTCACGGTCTGCTAATATTTAAACATCACCAATAACAACGTTTGTGATATCCTGATTCTTTGCGGACGAAATGATGCTCTCGGATCCTAGCAGACAGCTGTCGTGCCCGTACTATCAGCATGCAAAATGCTATAATGGTGTGACAGATGCATACTACTTATTTAGTTTGCGGGTAGTGTTTTCTGTTTAGATTGCAACGGATAATCCATGCTTGTCACCGCAAATACACTACATATGCTTGAAATGAGGTGGCTGGAAGGGCCTTAAAAACTAGACCAAAAGTATGCGTTGAGATAACCGACGCAAGAACTCACAAAATGTGGAAAAAGAAAGACAAAAAATTACACGATGAGGTATTAGCCTCACCGAAGAATTCTGGCTGGAAGGGCCTTTAAAAACTAGACCAAAAGTAAGCAGGAAAACGTGCGCTGAGGGAATCGACGCAAGAAGTCACAAACTGTAGAGAAAGGAAGACACAAAATGACAGGATGAGGAAATAGTCCCACCGAATAATCCTGACAGCTTTGCCTCTACACTCTGTAAATCGTTTGGACATAATTTCAGGTTGGACACTGCTGTCGCAGGGTGTCCTTTCTACGAAAACACGAACGGAATCAACTCAGTTCCAAAGCCGGATATTGGCATCCCTGTACACGTGCTTAAATGTGCCGTGGTTACTTGTGGTCGCGAAAACTCATTACCAGGGTTCCGTTGAAGCGACAGACTTCTGGTGACCAGTTTTCATTCTACTGTTCATGAGA
>NW_008752138.1:267302-269601 GCF_000715545.1 Opisthorchis viverrini | reverse complement strand
GGCCTAACGAAGAAACAATCAGTTCTGTTCCTGAGTTACTGGCTTTTTACACTAAAATGTTCACATATTCGCTGTGAATAGGCCTTGTTTCTGCTCCTTCGTTCGCTCAAGCTCGAACTCCATGATCTACAGATAACTTGCTATAAACAAAGATTTATGCCGACGGTGCTTTGTACAACAAGGTGTTGATAGTTCTCTAAAGATTGGGTACTTATTAAGCAAGGAAAAATGTATACGAAAGCGAAAAAATATATCCCACCAACCCTCTCCAACTGCTCCGCCTCATTCCGAGAAGAAGGGTTCGTCTCCTGTTAGGAAACTCTGAGCCAGGGATACGAAAGATACATTAAATACTGATGTGTTCCCATTGTATCTGACTGCCCTTTCCGCTTTAGTGCCTGGTACCTAGTGACTTTAGTCCAACGCTGGTTCGCGCTGTCTGGCTTTGATACAAGGCTGCATATTGAGAGGGGCGTTTTCTGTCTGGTTAGTAGATTCCTGGTGGTTACTTTTAGGAATCTGACCTTCCTGAAAGTTCCACAAGTAAGTAGAGACGCAGATCTGCAAGGGGACCATGCAGTTGAGTATACTACTTAGAAGGTCGCTGAAAAACACTTGACAGCTTACGACCGAACCCGTAATTCTTGGGGGGCAGCAGGTTGGAACATCCCTCGAGGTTTAAGCCAAGAATAAATACTTCCCTTTGAGATATTTCTCACAGAAGGGAATGACCTAGGTCGGATTTGCAAAAGTCATCAGTGACAGTAAAACCAGATGAGAACATTGGTGCTTCATCGATGTACAACACGTCAGTCCTGCATCCTTAGAATGCAGGAACAAAGAAGTGGGGTAACAAACGAAAATCAGCGTTAGCCCAGGTTGCCTACACTTCGAATACTCAATCAGGCAATCGGGATATAGCTGAAAGCATGAACGCTACTGACATCGGTTAACCACCGTACTGTCCAGGGACACTGAACAGTGTCCACAGCCACTGTCACGTGGATCCCCTCGGGGAGAACAAAGTCTCAACCATGAGTTGTGATCTTTTTCAATAGAAACCACTATGCCACTTTCTACTGAAGAATGCCATCCCGGTGGGCTTCTCTGCAAACACATGCCGACGTGCATGGCTAAACAGAATCAGACTATGCTTTTCAAAGGACACAACTCATGAGGTCGTTGGAAACCGTTCGGCAGTTCAAGATCCTTCTTCAAGCCCGGAAGTTGTGTGAGCGACAAACCGCCCAAGATAACACCTTCCACGATATGGGATTCCCAACAGTTTATTTATGGGCAATCAGAGAGAGGTTTAGAACTCTCTGGCATCATACGGCCACTCTCTGCTCACAGCCAGCCCGACAGCCAAAAGTCCAAACCACCAAGGGGGACTCACACTTTATGCCGTAGGGTCGACCAGGATCGCTTGGTGCTAACTGACTGTTAGAGGACTCACGCGTTCTTGTGTACGCCTCTCGGTTTGGTGGTTTCAAATTCGCTCAGTTTAGTGAAATCTACAATGCGGTCCTACGAACTCATGATTGCATCAACTAGCTTGCACATGAAAGTACTTCTATTAATTATACAAAATGTACATAAAAAAAAAGTAATAGACAACAAATAAGCTCACGAGGTAAATCAAGTTTCCCAACGTGGTCGGTGGATAAACTTTGTGGATCAGCACATCTTCTTACCGTCAAGCATGTTCCGAATGCAAAGTGCAGGCCAACTGACAACTTTGAAAAGCGCATCAGCTGCTTTTTGCGCGGAGGGTGCACATTCGGCAACCATTGTGAGGATAATGTAAATCCAGGCAACTATCATGGCCAATGGAAATGCTCCGAAAAGCATTACCAGGAACCAAAGAATTCCCCACCCAACTTGTGCGCCAGTCTTCGCCATCTGAACAAGTCCGCCGGTAGCCAAACTGATCGCAGCATTCTGCTTTACTTATAAAGGCTTTGCCGAGTTCATCCGCGTCAGTATTTGTCTGCGACACAGGGACGCACACTTTTCCCTAGATAATGAGCTACAAATCTTGTATGCGACAACACATGTGCAGGCAAATGAGAGCCAACACAGAAATTCTCGTCATACGTTAACCACTCAGCAGCAAGAATAACTGTGATGAAATCAGCCAATCAGATGATAGGGTTCAAGGTCGCCGCACACTTAAGTTGCTGGAACGGCAATGATACTGTGCCACACAGGGTTATGTCAATGGAGGAAATAGGCGGCGAATGAGGGCTACCAGGGTAGGGCTAAGAACACTTCCATTTCCACACAGATTCCCTTTCCA
>NW_008752138.1:248165-264646 GCF_000715545.1 Opisthorchis viverrini | reverse complement strand
GGCCTAACGAAGAAACAATCAGTTCTGTTCCTGAGTTACTGGCTTTTTACACTAAAATGTTCACATATTCGCTGTGAATAGGCCTTGTTTCTGCTCCTTCGTTCGCTCAAGCTCGAACTCCATGATCTACAGATAACTTGCTATAAACAAAGATTTATGCCGACGGTGCTTTGTACAACAAGGTGTTGATAGTTCTCTAAAGATTGGGTACTTATTAAGCAAGGAAAAATGTATACGAAAGCGAAAAAATATATCCCACCAACCCTCTCCAACTGCTCCGCCTCATTCCGAGAAGAAGGGTTCGTCTCCTGTTAGGAAACTCTGAGCCAGGGATACGAAAAATACATTAGATACTGATGTGTTCCCATTGTATCTGACTGCCCTTTCCGCTTTAGTGCCTGGTACCTAGTGACTTTAGTCCAACGCTGGTTCGCGCTGTCTGGCTTTGATACAAGGCTGCATATTGAGAGGGGCGTTTTCTGTCTGTTCAGTAGATTCCTGGTGGTTACTTTTAGGAATCTGACCTTCCTGAAAGTTCCACAAGTAAGTAGAGACGCAGATCTGCAAGGGGACCATGCAGTTGAGTATACTACTTAGAAGGCCGCTGAAAAACACTTGACAGCTCACGACCGAACCCGTAATTCTTGGGGGGCAGCAGGTTGGAACATCCCTCGAGGTTTAAGCCAAGAATAAATACTTCCCTTTGAGATATTTCTCACAGAAGGGAATGACCTAGGTCGGATTTGCAAAAGTCATCAGTGACAGTAAAACCAGATGAGAACATTGGTGCTTCATCGATGTACAACACGTCAGTCCTGCATCCTTAGAATGCAGGAACAAAGAAGTGGGGTAACAAACGAAAATCAGCGTTAGCCCAGGTTGTCTACACTTCGAATACTCAATCAGGCAATCGGGATATAGCTGACAGCATGAACGCTGCTGACATCGGTTAACCACCGTACTGTCCAGGGACACTGAACAGTGTCCACAGCCACTGTCACGTGGATCCCCTCGGGGAGAACAAAGTCTCAACCATGAGTTGTGATCTTTTTCAATAGAAACCACTATGCCACTTTCTACTGAAGAATGCCATCCCGGTGGGCTTCTCTGCAAACACATGCCGACGTGCATGGCTAAACAGAATCAGACTATGCTTTTCAAAGGACACAACTCATGAGGTCGTTGGAAACCGTTCGGCAGTTCAAGATCCTTCTTCAAGCCCGGAAGTTGTGTGAGCGACAAACCGCCCAAGATAACACCTTCCACGATATGGGATTCCCAACAGTTTATTTATGGGCAATCAGAGAGAGGTTTAGAACTCTCTGGCATCATACGGCCACTCTCTGCTCACAGCCAGCCCGACAGCCAAAAGTCCAAACCACCAAGGGGGACTCACACTTTATGCCGTAGGGTCGACCAGGATCGCTTGGTGCTAACTGACTGTTAGAGGACTCACGCGTTCTTGTGTACGCCTCTCGGTTTGGTGGTTTCAAATTCGCTCAGTTTAGTGAAATCTACAATGCGGTCCTACGAACTCATGATTGCATCAACTAGCTTGCACATGAAAGTACTTCTATTAATTATACAAAATGTACATAAAAAAAGTAATAGACAACAAATAAGCTCACGAGGTAAATCAAGTTTCCCAACGTGGTCGGTGGATAAACTTTGTGGATCAGCACATCTTCTTACCGTCAAGCATGTTCCGAATGCAAAGTGCAGGCCAACTGACAACTTTGAAAAGCGCATCAGCTGCTTTTTGCGCGGAGGGTGCACATTCGGCAACCATTGTGAGGATAATGTAAATCCAGGCAACTATCATGGCCAATGGAAATGCTCCGAAAAGCATTACCAGGAACCAAAGAATTCCCCACCCAACTTGTGCGCCAGTCTTCGCCATCTGAACAAGTCCGCCGGTAGCCAAACTGATCGCAGCATTCTGCTTTACTTATAAAGGCTTTGCCGAGTTCATCCGCGTCAGTATTTGTCTGCGACACAGGGACGCACACTTTTCCCTAGATAATGAGCTACAAATCTTGTATGCGACAACACATGTGCAGGCAAATGAGAGCCAACACAAAAATTCTCGTCATACGTTAACCACTCAGCAGCAAGAATAACTGTGATGAAATCAGCCAATCAGATGATAGGGTTCAAGGTCGCCGCACATCGTTAAGTTGCTGGAACGGCAATGATACTGTGCCACACAGGGTTATGTCAATGGAGGAAATAGGCGGCGAATGAGGGCTACCAGGGTAGGGCTAAGAACACTTCCATTTCCACACAGATTCCCTTTCCACATCTTTTGCCCAGGGCAACAGTAAATGGTATTCCGACGTCTGATTATGCGGAGTAGTCTAGTCTAGTTCAGTCCAATATATATCATGTATTGGATTATCTAGAGGTTTTATTGAAAGACGCGCTACTCCGTCTACGCACGTGATTCCACATGTATCCCTGGGACATAAGTGCCACGTTGTATTATGGTCGCATGACTTATTCTCTGATCTGAAGACTCGACAGCCTTTGAACCACCAACGTCTTCCCCTGGATGAGCTCTTTCAGGCGGTATTTAGGGGAAGTGATTTAACACACCTTGTTTCTCGAAAATTTTTGTTTTGAAAATTCAGGTCACAGGTGGCATCCATATAGTTGTCCCTCTGAAATTCAGTTCCAAGGACCCAGCGGAAGCGATCTCTTCTACAAGTTGACTTCTCCTGGGAGGGTGTCCACTACGGGCCAAACAAAATATTTTCATAGCACTTGTGGTTAAAAATTGCATATCCATGAGTTTAGCCCCTGAAGGTTGGTGTGACAAGGACCCTCGAGTTAGGAAAGAACGTGATGGCGCCATACCATCCACATCAATGTCATTCCCTGGCAAATATTCAACAAAGTGCAGTGCGCTTGTTATAGGATTCAATAGAATCTCACGATAAAACAAGATTTATCTGCAGATGGGCGTATTCGGAAAAAAGTAAGGTCCTCATCTGCCCAGTGTGAGCTATCCTTCAAGTGTTACAGTGCGTAAACTCACAGTGGACGGCTGCAGTGCAAATATGCGCGACTAAACCATTCGGCACCCTCAGCAATATCAGGAGGGTCTAGCGTACTCAACCAACTTCCTCCACACATCAAAAGCGGACAAAAGGTTCGCGACGTCTACTCATTCACTCCTGAGTTGCCTCCAGGATGGAACGTGGTAGAGTAAAATCAATTTGTCGAAATATGGGTGGGTTGGGTGTGTTTACTGGTGGTCGGTCAGATGGCAGTTGATCTGTTCACCGAGCTTGACATTCGGCTTGCAAACGTTTTGCCCCCAGTCGAGGAGACATGGTCAGTGCGCAGTTGAGTAGGTGCCTCATCCGTGCCTAGCTGCGTTTATACAGTTTTTGAAGAGTATCTAGTATCCTGTCATGTGATTGGCTGGTTGGTATATACCAATCGTAATTTTTATTGAGTGCCTTGGCAATGTTAACGCGGTCATGACTGGAGACAACATCGGTTTTGTGCTACCATGATGTCGAGGCGCTGTGTTCCAAAGTCACCGTCTACCTTCCGCCCCAGAGGTACAGGAAATGGGTACAACGTGCCGTAGCAACCAGCTCACCGAGTGAACGAAACGTGAAAAGCAGAAACTGGAGGGTGTGAGAGGGAAGGTCTTGGTTGAACAGTATTATTAATAACCTTTGAGTTGTAACATTCCTTCGGTGCTTAGCTGCCACAGGGACCCAGGGAAGTACAAGGGCTGAGTTACTAAACCTAGACGGAAGCAGTTGAGATACCGATTTTGGGTTCGAACCACGACCTTCCAGTCCACTAAGCTACCTTGACCTCATTTGGTTGACCAAGTTGGGAACGCTTCTACAGCAGGAGCTCTTATTATCAAAACCCTGAAAGTAGAAAAGGATTTATAGTTGAAACCCAGGGGTTACCGTGGCAACGGACAAGAAACGGATGGTTCTTACATCTTCACGACCCAAATATAAAGTGATGTGAAACTACTGTGAAACTTACTGTAGACTCCTTGATATCCCTTGCTAGTACACCTCTTCTCCTTACTTTCATCGATTGACAGCAAACATCAATATCAAATGTTCGTTCTTTACTGCCCAGTGAGAACTGCATCTCAAGGCCAGAGAGATTTCATACCATCGTACCATAAAGATTAACAGTGTCCTCTTGCGGGGCGTATCTACTGACAAACGATTCACCACAGTATCGTGATATCACAACTGCAATCGGAAATCAACTCACTGGCCCGCCATCATCGTTCAGATAAGTTCGAATCGTCGTCTACCCGTGAACAAACTATCACTCACCCACACCCACATTTCTATTGGAACGTTGTGACGGCCTCATGGAGTCATGTCACGTGCGGAATCGTGACTAGCCTGGCCATTCGAATCAGAATGACTCATCCACACAGCCTCAGACAACACCCGTTCACGGATCGATAATTCAATATACAGCTTGTGGAAACCTTTTCAAACAAGGGCTAGAGAAGGCGAAGAAAAAAGTGTTAGCTGGACGCTGAACCCAGGTTTTTTTTAGATATGAATGCTAGAGCATATTGATCCATATTGATGCTTATTGATTTCAAATCGAGCCTGGGAACGAAAACAGCTCACAATTTTCAGAAATCAGAATGACTCATCCACACAGCCTCAGACAACACCCGTTCACGGATCGATAATTCAATATACAGCTTGTGGAAACCTTTTCAAACAAGGGCTAGAGAAGGCGAAGAAAAAAGTGTTAGCTGGACGCTGAACCCAGGTTTTTTTTAGATATGAATGCTAGATCATATTGATCCATATTGATGCCTATTAATTTCAAATCGACCCTAGGAACGAAAACAGCTCACAATTTTCAAAAATAAGGAAGTCAATCCACTTCTTTGTGTACTGTAGACAGATGAATATATAGAACTGACAAAAAATATCGATGATACGAACTGTCGATATCATGACAAAACCCGAAATTGGGTTGACCGTTTTAAGATGCCGTTCGTGCAGCCAACTGAGTGATTCTTCCACATCTAAATTCGTGTTCCCAACTGAGGCAATGTTTCACGAAGATAAGCCAACTTCCAGCGCATCCTCAGGGATCTTTAGAGTTTGTCTGCACCAAACTGAAGCCGGTTCCGGACAAAAAATACTCTAAAAGTAGCAAGTATGAGTGGGCAGCTCCAACACGCGCTCAGATATGAACTTAAATTCTTGACGAAACACCCAGACATGAACAAGTTCGACTTTTGATCTTTGCCTGTTATATCAGTCACTGTAACCAAAGGAATTTCCTGGAGAAGTTCAAGACGATGGAGAATGGAAGGCAATTCGAGACGAACTGCACAACCGGACTATGAAGAACGGAAGGCAATTCGAGACGAACTGCACAACCCTCCAAACAAAAGCCATGTGATGCGGGTCATAAAACACCACTTATATTGCCTATATTACCCTTCAACATTCACCACTGAAGTAAACAGCAGTTTCAACTTCGTTACGTCACACCAACATCATGCAACCAGGGGGATGAAACACTGATGCGATGAGCCATACCCACGACCATTTTGACCAATCAAACCATTATCCCACCACGTCCTAATGATGGAATGTTTGAAAGCACACCCGAGCTTGATCTGAAGACTGAAAGCCAGGTGTTACAAATGGGTCAATGGCTTGTTTGGGTCTCTTATTTACGATTTATTTGCATACCTATTTGAGTTGAAAAAGTGAGTCAAACAAGCCTTAAACAGATTTGTCGTTCACTGTGTTCTTCATCCACCTACGTAGCTCAGAATCGTCTCGGACCTCGGCTACTCTGAAGTTCAAGACATTAAGTTCCATTCTCATTTTAAGTACCATGAAAGAATTTATCCACCTCTCCGTATCAAGTAACCAAGCTTTTGCCTTGATCAGTAAGTAAGTCGTTCTCATTTAGGCGCACACCAGTAACCAGTCAGAACGCTCCTTTCAGTTAATCCGTTGGTCAGTATTGATTTTCCCACACACCGAGATCGATTTCAACTAATGAAAGTAAAGTCACACTAGTATCAGACAATAGGTGGAAGAGTTGATAGAAAATTAGTTCTGTTTATCTGATCCGTTTTTTTCATGCACTGATCGAAATTGAGATGTGACCAGCATGGCGTCTTAGGGGCACACCAAAGTTAACGAGTATCCTTGAAGGGACAAACAACAAACGCCGTTGGCAGCAGGTGAAGAGGAATCAATACCATCGAGAATATTCGTATAGGAGTGTGGAAATCAAGTGGAAATCGGTTTTGGTGCATCATCACACGGTCTCATTCGGCAGATGCAAAACACCAGGAGCAGTGAATGGTGTACGCGGCAATTCGAAGTTCCACGATAGCATCCAATAAACGGAAATCGCAAACCCCAAAAGCGTTGACAGCGCCGGCTGAGCCATTAGGAATTACGCCCATAGTTGAGCGAATATCATTTTTATCGTATGAATAAACAGTCGACCTGGCAGTTAGTTTAATCTTTTAGATTCAGTCACGTAGGTGAGTGAAAGCACCTACTGAACCAAAAATCAATAGGCTCCGAGTTCAAAAATTGTCACTAAAGTTTTGTTCGCTAGCTCGTCACCCTCCACCCATACTGCTGTACAGGAATCAAGATTGGTACGTGCTCTGACCCAATCCGTTTCAACTCCACAAACAGGCAACTCCCTTTGGACGTGAGACCCTCAACCCTTATGTAACAGTCTTTACTTAAGCAACTGGATCCACATTCGTCCTCCAAACGAAATCATACTTTATGCGCCATGTTCAGCTACCTTGAGCCTGGTGATATGACACATTAGAAAAAGGACTGTTGATCATCCCGCTGTGCACCTAATGAGACCATTTAGACTCACAGCGAGGGCCGCAGGCCAAAACACAACCAGCTCTAGTTTGATGCGCCTCCAAATGCGATCGTTCTCGTGAGGCGTGCTGATCGGAGAAACTAATTGCTTGACGAGCTAGGCATTCTGGTAGACAGGACTCTGTTACTTGGCAAATCGATCGACTAGATTGTTTATCCACAACAGGAGTATAATGTGATCAGCAAAATACCTGCAAACTTTAAGGATCAAAATGCTCTTGGTCTGAACTTAAGGCGCCCTTCATTGTATCTCAGTAAGTTTAAGACCTCTTGGTGAAAATCCCAATATGGGAGCATCTAATGATCCCACATCGAGTGTCACTTGTTGCGCACTGTTCGAGTCAGCCAGGGACCAGACAATCAACACCGCCGTACGCCCAAATACGTACTACCCACTACAACACTGCTCATCGCTATGAGTAGTATTCACTCCATGTCACATGACTTGGGATGATCTAGTTTTATTATGTGCAGCTATTTTTCACAGATTACCATTCATGGTCGGTCTCGTTTAGCGCCCGAATACTATGCTAGACTCATGGTGTGATAAACGCTCATTGAACGGGAAAGACAGCCGAAATTCACCGGAAACCCTCCTTTATTTTACTGTTCGAACGAATGTACCTGAAACGATATTGCACACCTTAAAGTTGTCTTTTTGTCTATCAGGTCAATGTAAAATCTTGAGAGTTTCTTTATTTTTTGGATCTTTCAGTGAATCAAATCAGCTGAATCTTTGCCAACCTTATGTTTTATTTGCTTTACGTATGTTGCGACAAATGCCCGTGTGCAAAGTAAGTATCGTTGGTGAAAAACCTAGTTAAAGTTCGCCTGGATCTCTCGCTTGCGATATTCCTCAATTAACTGTGCCACATCAAGGCTACATCATTGTTTTATAGCTGACCACTGTTCCCGCCCCACTGCCTGGTGCCCGAAAGAGACTCACCGAATAAAGAATAAAACAATCAGGTGCGTGCGGGTATGACACTTACCTCACGCTATTTGAAATTTTACTTTCATCGATCCAGGCTGTTGCTGAATCGATTCAATGCCTGATTGGCCTGGATGCTTGCCGGCTTTCCTATTGAGATTTTGGTGGAGTTTTAGGGTCCCAGTAGGTTTCGGGCGTTCTGGGACTACTTTCAGGAATCTGACTTACTTGATATGTTTTATCGTGAACGATATTCAAGATATTGATTTAACTTTCTTCATGTGACGCGCAAAAGAAATGCTTAGCCAAGCTCAACCTCCTTACAGTCCAAAGTCCCATCAGCCGTATTTTGTGATTGAAAAATAAAGTCAATGAATGATTCAGCTGGATTTTGTCTGAACTGATAACAACTTCATTTTATAGATAAATACTTGGAGCGAAACGCATGTTTTTGTTTAAGGTGCTAGTTGATGGACAAATTCTTACTCAATAATGATTCATTTTGTTCCGATGCACTTGCCCCTCAATGAAATTTTTCAGTAATACCAGATCGAGTCTGTAGGCGCTAGTAGCAACACCGTTTCTGTTAAAACAACCCTGAAACATCTGCTGTGATGTGACCATGCCAAGTGACCACATTAAAGGATGGAAAGACCGGATTCGAGTTTTGCCCAGCATGCTTCGCAGGATGTGAGGGCGTAGCTAATCGTCTATTTTTACCCCCCGACAACAGAGGATAGATGATCAGTGATCAAGATAAAATAGAATGGCGCATATGTTTGTGCCCGGAAACGTTCTTCAGACAATTCATTTTCGTTTGAATCTTCATCATCATCACGTGTCAACTACCAGCCAAGAGATTGAGGGTCCGAAACCCCCTATTGGACAGTCGGTGTTGTCAGATGGTGGTTCCCAGTCGTGTAAACTCATCTCAAAGTACAGAGTGACGTGTTAGAAAGTGAAAGATTAGAGGTCATTTTGTATCTCTAGACCAGTTTAGAACCAAACCAGCATAATTCAGCAGCTAATATTTACTACAAAAATGCCCAAATTTAGTTCTTAGGGGTTGAGTCAATCTAGCTCAACTTTCTGGATTCGATTCTCGGCAGGTCACGGTGCGGTCAATCAAAATAAGAGAAAAAAGGCACCAAAATGCAGAAAAAGACTGAGAGGTAGTTAAAACTCAACTATTATCACCTAGAATGAAGATAAAAATAGGTAGATGAGCAAAAGACTGTTACGGGCACAAACTATGCTACTTGTAAGTAGTCAAAATGGACAGAAGAGCGACCAGTTGTAACCGTATATTCAGGCAGCAATCAACACCGACGTACTGCTAAGCCATCCTCCTGAGGATCAACGTTTCGTATGCATAGATTGACATTTTGTCCAGAAGACCATTTCAAACAAAAGCATTTTGGCTAAACCAATCGATTGACCTCAGCAACTACGCGGCACTGTTGTTTCTGACCCGTTCGACTGAGGGGTCATCTTATGTCCACGTACAGGTCTATGAAAGAGGAACCTTTGAAACTGAGCAGTCGATCAGTATCCCTTGGGATCAGTACAGCTGCTCCGTGCTCACCCGCCAGCCAAAACTCACATTATGCTAGTAACGCCCAGGCAAGCAATGACGTACCGTGTCGCTTAAAAAATGCTGGAGATTGAAATCACCGACATGCAGCAAGAGTTGGTGGAAAAGTGAGTAGTTCTCTTTCGGCGAATCGGAAAAATCAATACCAGCGGCAAACTTCTATAAAAGGTGTATTTGTAATGCACTACTCATAAGATGGCTGAAAATTCATCGACAGCCCACGACCGGTTTCGCCTTTCTTGGTTCTATGAAAGGTTTTATATATCCAGCCAGCTTTGACAACGGGAGCGTATGTTCACATTCTGGAATGTAAAGTTTGTCTCCGTCTATTCGGGACAACAGGGGCAATCAAAACTGAAATCAAGAGTCATTTCTCTGTGTAAAACTACTCACAAGGTTGCTGAAGACTATTAAACAGCCTACGACCGCTTTTGCCTCACTTAGAGTTCATTAGGAAGATGCACTGCCCGAGTTTTCGTCAATCTCATGTTCTACTTGAACCCAAATTGGACAAATTTAGACGATTGCTCCAAGTCGTAGACGAATTTGGCTTTTTGACCAGAAACTCAACTGATTCCGGCCGAGCAATGGTCTGCTTTAACAAGATGTGTTGTTCCAGGCTGCCTCACGATTTATTTGGTTCTGTTTTAGAGATATCTAAATACTTTTTGTCCGGGCGTGGCATACTACTCATAAGGTCGCTGAAACTCTTGGACAGCCCACAACCGGTTTCGCTGTACTAAGGTACCCA
The DNA here is from genome assembly GCF_000715545.1 of Opisthorchis viverrini. NCBI lineage: Eukaryota > Metazoa > Platyhelminthes > Trematoda > Opisthorchiida > Opisthorchiidae > Opisthorchis > Opisthorchis viverrini. The sequence continues at coordinate 254,474 of NW_008752138.1, read as the reverse complement.
GCTAGTCGCAATCTATAAGTAAGATGTACTAAGGTGTAACTTTCCTCAACAGTTTTCCAATTATTTCTGAGTAGTGAGGCTCTCCTCAGCCCTTCACAAATCTCCTTGGAAGTATGTGACCTCGATCATCAAATCGACAATTGAGCGCTATACCAGATGGTCACAAAGGGATGCACTCTGCTTTTGCAGAAACTTGAAATGTGTCGCACTGTCATCCCACAGTTCAACTGTCAAAATAGGTGTCTTGAAGGTGTACGGTCCTGTTTTGAGTTCTTTTATTCAAAGGCTTGATTCCGTACATCGCGATTTTGTAAAACTTGTTAGTCAGAATATAATGAGGACAATCTCTTTGTGTCCTAGCTCCAGATGTTGAGCACAGAACTCAGTAAGTGTGTGAGTTAATGTAGCTCACTGGTCGTGTTGCGGTTGTCTGATGAGCTCCAAGAAATACGAAACCAGTTGTCAACCATCGCAATATTCAACGACCTTATGAGTTCGTTTCAGTTTCTAGCAGATGAAACATATTGGCTCAAGCGAGAACAGAGAAAAAACGTGAATTCAAAGAAGCATGGCACTTTACTGAAAAAGCCATCAACAGACACATCGAAAGTGATCCAGTCTATCAGTCACTGCAAACAAAAGAATTACGGAACTACAGAACGCAGAAGTGGACGAAGAAAAAAGAAACAAACAATCAGGTTGAAGCGAGGAAACTACTAAAAATAGAAGACGCCGTCACAACCAACCAGATTTAAGGGAGGAATACCACAACCAAACACGAACCGGGGACAGACCAGCTACGGACAGACCCAAAGCACCCCAAAGCATCCATCCAACGAACCAATGGAAGAAGAGGCATACAGACCACAACGCAGCAAAAAATCACGGTCGGTCCTACAACAATGCGACAGAAGGTTTATACCAACTAGCCAATCACATGACAAGATATTAGATACTCTAGAAAAACTACATAAACGCAGCTAGGTACGGAGGAAGCACCCATTTAACTGCGCACTGACCATGTCTCCTCGACTGGGGACGAAACATTTGCGAGCTCGGCGAACAGATCAACTGCCATCTGATCAAACGCCAGTAAAAAGTGCCTCTACTGAAACCATACCGCCTAACTAACCATGTCAGCCAAGATGGCTCGTTTGGGTAACCTCCAGCAGTGTGGTAATACACTGAAACCTGAAGTAACTGATGGTTGAAAGTGGCGACGGAGCTTACATCCATCATATCATATGCCTGTTAAAGCGAGAGCCCTTCAGTGCGGAGTTGTCCATTGACCAACTCAAACAAGCTACTAGACATGACAGTGTTGGACGTTCGTTAAATACCAAACAAACAGGATCCCACTCTGACACTGTTACGTTTCTCAAAGCTCCCCTATCTACTCTGGCCTTCTGGTTGGCTCCTATTGGATTGTATGAACCGTAAAACTGTGGACAGTTTGCTTTCTTACTTCCATAATCCAGAAAGACCAGTATTTCTACTTGATGTTTAACTCGCAGATGGGAACCAGCCTCTCGTGAGAGTGACCACCACCAGCTACAAATGAAAGATGCACTGTGCCATATGGCTCCAAAGGTTGGAATTTGGGTTTGAAAATAATTTGGCATCGATCAGAGCTGAGAAGAAAGCGTAGAGTACCGTGAATGTTTGTGGCTTTGTCCGCCACACTTTAACTTTGGTGTCGTTGGTCTTTGAAAACTTTTCACGTCTGAGGTGTTGACGCTCTTTCTGTTTCTAATCAAAAATAGGCTAGGTACGCTGAATACACGTGATCTGATCAACATCAGAATGTCACCATTCCATGGGTCACTTGGTGGAGTTTTTCAAACCTGATCCGCTAGCCCTACAACCTGGTAAGTTTTGACTTCGTTTTCGAAGAAGTTTGGTGACAATCGGTAGATTTATTGCAGGGCAACGTTTAGTTTTTGACACAAAAGCTTCGTCAGGCCAAGTGACTAGGTTCCGAGCTTGGTGGAGATCTAAGGCGGAAGGAGAACCAATCAGCTAAGTCGACCTAAATATCTGTTGGGTATCGGCCGAGGGATTTTAGTGTGTTGGAGTGGTTGAACAAGTGTTGGGTCGGTGGGGTAACCTACATGTGTTTGGGTCCAGTCTAGGGTCTAGTTCTTCTGGTTCGGTTCATTTGATGGTCCCCCTTGAATGTCATTTGAACCTTCTGTCCGTCTGTGTGGGTGAGGTAGTGCTAAGATAGTTGGTAAGAGGGATGCTGTGACCTTTGGTCGGTTGAGATTTCCACCCCCACCCCCCGGTTTTTTTAATGATCCTAAGTGAATTGACAACCATACAGTCACGTGTCACTTGACTTCCTTCAAAAAATCACCGTCATCTGCTTATCCCTCTTGCCTCCAATTTATCTTTTGCTGTCGTAAGAACCAAAAAAAATTCCGTCAACATAATTACAAGAAATTACAAGTTTTTCACCTTTCAAAACTTACCAGTAACGTGAAACTCGAATGTGCTCAACTGTCGAGCAGTCTGTAAGACACGACAGCACATTCAGTTGCCTGAGAACATCAAGAACGAGAGATTCGGGTGGGGTCCAGGTGAGTCTAACCAAATTAGTTAGCAAATGAGTGTATGTTAGCTAATTTCGTGCAGTTCGGTTTCAAGCAGAACATAAGGTTGACGGAAACCCGGGGACTGCGCCTACCTGATGAGTCCAAAGTGGAAGGGCGAAACCGGTTGTGGGCTGTCGATGAATTTTCAGCAACCTTATGAGTAGTACATTACAGTGGTATACATGTATCGCGATATCTTGAATATCGTAGCGACTGAAACATGAGACGGCCTGGTGCAGCACACTCAGTTGCCAGAGAACACCACAAACGAGAAATTCAGCTGGGTTCCAGGTGAGTCTCTTGAAAGAACCAAATTAGTTTGCAAATGAGTATATATTCGCTAAAGAAGTGACATATTTTAGCCGCTTCCATAGTTTTGTCAACAACTGTGTTCAAGGCGTTGCTCGTTCTCTGCCTATCGTCTATCCGCCTAGTCTCCGTCGCCAGAATATTTTCTCAAAAACGTGTCTCATTTTTTTGTGTGTGCGCGCGCACAGGGCATCGAAAAAAACAATGCCGAAACATCTGTTATGTTGTAGACTAGAAAGCACGAAATGTGTGGCAACCATTTGTCTTACAGAGCGTTCCATCAAGCAACACAACTGGAGAATGTGAGTAGTATGTATGCCATTTTTGGGCCTGATGTGCACTTCAAGTTGGATTCACCAAGCTAAACACATTTGTTTAAATCACAACTGAACCCTGAAAAAAACCGTTTGATTCAAAACACACTCGTACGCTGTACGGTCTGAAAACGTCCCACAGAAGGGATTTAGAGACGCCAACTACACAGCATTATCCATAGTTTTCAGTTCCGTGGTATGGACAGAACGTGTGACGCAGTACATCTAACAGAATTTCAGCGCAAATGCTCCGTACTGTTCGTCCAGCTCCTGTTTCCCACAATTCGCACATTTTGGATCTTCCGAGGCATTTCAGGGCAGGGGAACACGTTCGCGCGTTTTGTGTTGTATCGCCCCGTCTGCAATCAACAGGTAGCGTAATTTAGCGTAAGACGTAATATGACAAAGCGTTCAGAGGGAAAGTGTTTTCTCGCTCTTGCGATTGCCTTCTACAAAGTTTATGAAAACGACGTTTTAATCGGAGTAGTTTTTGATGAAGCACCAATACTGAACTGTGGAAGAGTGGCTCGCATTTTTTATTCATTTTAATACACCCCCTGACCTGGATGGGCAAACTGGTGACCAGCTCTATTTCCAAGCGGATTAGATCTGAGTGCTATTAGCATAAGCAAAACTTGAGTAAAAACAGTCTAACCGAGAGTGAAAAGACAATCGACTCAACAAACAGATCGATGCAAAGAAATTAGCCCTAAACAATGTGCCACGCAATCTAATTGTGAAGCTCACAAATTGTGAAGCTCCCTCAAATCGATAAGTCGATTTTGAACGAAAGTATCTGTCAAATCATTACACATATCCATAAGTGCTTTTCGTGATTTTATTCCAACTTTATACTGAAATTATTGGTTTGGTATTGATTGGTGGAAAATACACCCTACTATGGTCTAGTGTGGTTAAGTTGGACTGCGTTTTTTATCGGTTTGGCACAGGCAATTAAATGTGGTTGACAGCTCTTAAATCAAAACATGAGACACTTTGAGCCTCGGTGAGCCGAACAGGTGTTATTAGGTTGTAACATTCTTTCCCTTCGAAATTTCTGGGCCCAGATAACAGCACGAGGCCTGGATTTTCACACCACGCGTAAGCCCGTGGGAGAAACACGGTAGAATACCACACCTAATGAAACATGACGCTGCCTGTTGAAGTTAACCGCCGTAAGCGAGAGAATCAGCTGGATTCAGTTGTCTCCTGTCGAAACCAAATTCCCACTAAGGAGAAAGCAGCTGTACACATATTGGATTCGTTTACCGGAAGAGATCACCGTTGATAACCCATCTGTTTGGACGGTGCATCCGACCGTTCTCAGATTTCTCACTTATTGCGGCGCAAATGAATGTACTTGTTGCAATCAGTCCAAGTTGGATTCAAATAGAACATAAGGTTGATTGAAACTCGGGGACTGCGCCTACCTGTTTAGCGCGAGGTGGAAGGACGAAACAGATCGTGGGCTGTTGAAGAGACTTCAGCAACCCTATGAGTAATGTGTCACGTTTAGAAGAAACTCTCATTATTTATGGACACTGATGGAACTAAGGTGTCTCTTTTTTTGAAGATGGTTTTTTCAATTTTTGGGTTACTGCAATACAAACTTCTTGTGTTGAAATAAATTACGACTTTAATTTCGTATTGTAAAGTATCTGATGTAAATTTTTAGTATACCTCAGGTATGTTGATCACTTTGACCCAAGCGCAAAGTTTGGCAGTTTGGTTAGCCAATCACTGCAGTTTGTCAGCTGAATCAGCTGATTGCTGCACCAGACAAGGTCATTCTTAGTCGGACCGCGAACGTTGCTGCAGCGGTGTAATCGATCACACAGTGAAATGGTGACGGCACGAATCACTGTCCGCAAGAACCCGATGAACATCAAAGGAAATTGTGCAGCTTGAGTTGAGGATGAGGATGACGTTGGGCCGCAACGCGCGTCAAAATTCACGACCTCATTGGCCATTTATCAGAGTTACAATCAATACCTATGTACCAGTCAACTGGCTTCGTGCTGGTTTAAATTTCCTGTAGTGCTGCCGGATTTAAAACAGACACATCATCACGGGGGCCTTAGATTGGTGACTTGGGCGAGGGAGCAAGGCTAGCTGACCGGATGCGCGCTCTTAGGTTAACTGACCGGAACTGCACGTCAGTTGAGAACACCAGCTGAAAAGTCCTCAAAGGTTGTGCGCAGAGAGAGTGATGTGAGAGAAAATCACGTGACCGAACAAGCAAATCAAGCCATAATGATCACGTGCCATCCAGACTAGATTGCACTTGTCTAAGCTTTTTCTATTGGCCGAGTGGTTTGCTGAAATTCATTGATCAGCGTAAAAATGTTTAGTTAGGTTGGTCCTTTTACAGGTCTAAAAACCGCACCTTTTCGTCCATCCACTAGTTATCATTCTATCTACCTATCGTTAAGCTGTGAAACCTTTCCGGTGCCTAGCTGCTATGTGAACCGAAGGAAGCACGAGGTCTGAGATACTGCCAAGTTTGCCAAGCCTAGGCAGGAGTAATCGAAATGCATCCTAGGCAGGGGTAATCGAAATGCAGAGGTTGGGTTCGAACCACGGACCTTCCGGTCAGTGAATTCGTGTTCTAACCACCATGGTCATCTCGGGCTCACTAGTTACCTTCCACTGATATCCGTCCTCCCTATTAATTAAAACCAGATGAAAGGGTGATGTAAGCCTCTCCTGAAGATGCCTAACCTGTCACTAGGTCACAATTGAGGTTCACTCTTTCATATGTTACTTTGTGTCGAGGTTCCCCACACGGAACTTTGAGTGACACGTAGATTCGACAATCGCGAATATCAAAAGGAAGAATTAGCTTCGAAATCCTATGGCAGATTGCAATGTGAACGTGCGCACACCAAACAACGGCGAGCTCAGTGGTGTGAGTTGCGGTCGTCCTTTCAGACGGCAGTCTCGTCATTCTCATTGGCGGTGCGATCATGGGGAACACATGAGAAAACAAGTCAAGGCAGGCTCAGCAAACGGGAGACGAACGCGCGTGGACAAGTAGGTCAGTGGTGCACATTCACACACAGACACATGCCAATATACAAGTGTCGCACGGG
>NW_008752138.1:236194-244905 GCF_000715545.1 Opisthorchis viverrini | reverse complement strand
TAGCTGACCGGATGCGCGCTCTTAGGTTAACTGACCGGAACTGCACGTCAGTTGAGAACACCAGCTGAAAAGTCCTCAAAGGTTGTGCGCAGAGAGAGTGATGTGAGAGAAAATCACGTGATCGAACAAGCAAATCAAGCCATGATGCTCACGTGCCATCCAGACTAGATTGCACTTGTCTAAGCTTTTTCTATTGGCCGAGTGGTTTGCTGAAATTCATTGATCAGCGTAAAAATGTTTAGTTAGGTTGGTCCTTTTACAGGTCTAAAAACCGCACCTTTCCATCCATCCACTAGTTATCATTCTACCTACCTATCGTTAAGCTGTAAAACCTTTCCGGTGCCTAGCTGCTATGTGAACCGAAGGAAGCACGAGGTCTGAGATACTGCCAAGTTGTCCTAGGCAGGGGTAATCGAAATGCAGAGGTTGGGTTCGAACCACGGACCTTCCGGTCAGTGAATTCGTGTTCTAACCACCATGGTCATCTCGGGTTCAATAGTTGCCTTCCACTGATATTCGTCGTCCCTATTAATTGAAACCTGATGAAAGGGTGATGTAAGCCTCTCCTGAAGATGCCTAACCTGTCACTAGGTCACAATTGAGGTTCACTCTTTCATATGTTACTTTGTGTCGAGGTTCCCCACACGGAACTTTGAGTGACACGTAGATTCGACAATCGCGAATATCAAAAGGAAGAATTAGCTTCGAAATCCTATGGCAGATTGCAGTGTGAACGTCCGCACACCAAACAACGGCGAGCGAAAGAAAGTTGGCTCAGTGGTGCGAGTTGCGGTCATCCCTTCGGACGACGGTTTCGTGATTCTCATTGGCGCTGCGATCATGGGGAACACATGAGAAAACAAGTCAAGGCAGTCTCAGCAAACGGGAGACGAACGCGCGTGGACAAGTAGGTCAGTAGTGCACATTCACACACAGACACACATGCCAATACACAAGTGTCGAACGAGACGGCTTTTAGGGCAAGCTGAGTGGCAGGCACAGATGAGCAAAAGAAATGGAAATCAAAATTTTATAGGCAAAGAAAGCAAATGAATGCGGGAATTACCATGGAATTAAGGTAGAATCAATACTTTGCAGTTTTCGAGAATTACACTCATTTTAGGCTGGCTTATGATTCAGTTGGCACGATATTCGAGATATCGCAGTATATTTTCATGAGAGGAACTACTCATAAGATCGAGGAGTTTTCAGCAACCTTATGAGTAGTTTCCTTTATGAAAACTTTGCGGTTTTATTTTTCTTTAAGCCGATCTCCTGAAAAAACGCGGTATATAGGCGTTAATTCATTACCTTGGGAAAAACTGGTTTGCCATTGAGATTTTTGCCATCAAAAACAAAAAACAGAGCGCTTTAAAGATGGAAAGTCAGCCATTCTGACACTCGATGGTGATTTTTTCGTCAACGATTTTTTCAGCGCACTGCCACGTTCACCCCCTTACGTTTTACTGAGCGCAGGCTGTCTCTGCAGCCGAGGGTCATTGTGGCGTATAACGATAAATCATCATACCTGGATTCTATGTGACAGCGTGATGGATGGAACGAGGTCCAAGCCATAAACTCGGATCTGAGATAGCATCTGAGACCTGGAGATGGATTTGTAAACCACAAGTGAATGTCGATGACCTGGAAACTGGCGATGCCCTGTCATGACATAATGCTCCGGTGTAGAATACATGCGCGATAACGTATGACCTAGAAGCAGTACCATGTTCAGGTGCCTTTTGGCGCAATTAGGCTCATTTCTAATCTTGATTGGCAATGTAACTATTTGTTAAATTGTACTGCCTTGTGGCATGTGAACTGGGTGGAATACGATGCTGTGAGAATGACTCAATGAAAAGATACTGTGCTCTCGAGGGGTTCCGTGAAGACATCATAATCCAGTAGTCAGACAAATGATGTCAGTCCCCAACCTTTCATCGATTTCCGCCCTATTGTGTTCGATCCGGAGCAAAACGCAACATCCTATTCGCAGTCGACTGCCTTCCTGAAAATGGGTTGGTTATTGATCAGTAAGACTGCTAAAAATCGCTATTGGTAAGTTTAAATGCTCCAAATGTCAAGGAGAAATTGGCGACCGGATCACTTCCAAACGTGCAACCTGGTTGGTTGGTTTGGGCCCGTACACAATTAAAGACAGTTCAACTTATATATTTCGTAAGGTTGCTGAAAACTCCTCGACAGCCCAAGACCGGTTTCACCCTTCTTGGGGCTCGTCTGGTAGGCGCAGTCCCCGAGTTTCCGTCAACTTAATTTCTCTCTTTGTTCTTAATTTCTTTGAGCAAAAATCACTTGTAAATAGTGCGGTTGTTTGTGTGTCAGGTCAGGCGCTAAAGTGGATAAACCAGAATCAAATAACTGACGAAAAAAGGTCATTTAAGAAGGCCGATTATTTTGATTGGATTTTAACCGACATTTGCCCACCGTGTACCAATTCTGTGGTGACCTCACGTGACGCCACAGTAGAAGAGAGTCGGACCAATCAGGATGCAGCAAACATTTCGTTCAGCCTTGAAGCGCTAAGTGTACGTGTGCTAAATGTGACCAATAGGTGGTCTAATTAATTTGCAGTGATTGCCGCTCGTCACTTATACGAGGTTTGTAAAAACTGATGGTCACCAGTCTCCTCCGTTTGGATATACAATCGACCAACAATGTTTTCCTGGAGAACTTTGAACAGATGGGTTCTAGGCCTTTGGTACGGTGTCCTCGATGAAGGAAACCCGCCAAAATTTTAGCACAAAGGTCATCTACTTCCAGCCAGATTCGAGGACGACAATTTCTATAGTGCTAGTAATCGTCCGGGTACACCACCACACCATTTCAAATTCAAACGCACCAGATCAAACAGATTTCATCGATTCGGAGATGTCGTGCTAGAGAAAGGGAGGGTAGTTTTGCTCAGGGGTATCATATAAACCATGAAGACCATTCTTGCTGCTGTTCTCAACGTTCATTTGATTTGAATTAGATTGTAACCAATATCTGGGATAGTAGTGCACTTTTCGATCGTCCTTCATCTGGAGCACTTCCAGGCTATCTCGCATCACACATAGAATGGCAGCACGCCTGAGACTGAAGTTTGGGTGTCAGATGTAGAAAACTATGGTCAAATGGCACTATGTCTAATCGCATGCAGAAACGGTTGATGCACGTTGTGCTTAGCCATCAACACTTTCGGGTTCAATTAAGGGTTACTGGCTTCCTCATTCCCGACTACTGAAATGCACTTGTGAGTAGTAGTCCTTGCTGTCCCTTGTAATGTTCAAATTTACTGTAGGAATGTGATTTACCAGGGAATGCCATCACCTCATAGACGAAATTCTATTTGTTCTGTTTAGGATCGGTTAGAATTTGGTCATCTGAATTACATCTGCGCCTGAATTGTTCTAAATATGCCTTCAATGGTGGTTTATGATCAGAACTCTTCGATGTCTGACTTAGATTTAGTCCAAAATGGGGCTGGCCTTCCACAGGAGTTCGGGTGGCCTTTTCAAAAGAACGCTTGGCCAATCATCAAGATATTTTACAAATATCTGACAGTGATGAAAAACGGTTCCTAGAAAAGCTGGTTTTTTGCATGTAGGTTGGTTGCCCGGTTGTGTCATTGGCTGAAAAGTATCCTTCACAGTGCCCATGTCTACCGACCAGCCACGATCCTCACATCCAAACGTGACCTTCCAATCGATTAGTCCGTTTATTGTTGGACATGATGTAGTCTTGTACGGTTTTGCTGGAACAACTCTGGGTTATTGGGTCTTCTCCTTGTCGTTGTAAGTTCCGTCGAATCCTTCGTTCATGCCAAAAATGGTTCAAATAAGTGGTTTGTCGGACTTCAGTTGCTGAACAATGTATCTGGGCCATACAATGCCAGCAGAATGTCACGCTACCCCCCACAAACACATGCATTGTGGGTGCAGTACGAGAAGCGCAGTTTCCGTTCATATTTCAAGCCAAGCGATATTGTGTTTGGTAAACGCATTTCCAAATGCACACTCTCCAGGGAGTGAGTACATACAGCACTCATTTAAACGCGCCATCTACTCGCCAATTCAACTGTCATATCAACAGCTGGCTTCTTTTGCATGGGTTACAGATCGGGCCTTAAGAACCAGCTGGATGTCAACCACAGCGGGATGTTAGCTGTGTTCTTCGGAACAACTTGCAAGAGCCAGCTGTATGTCTAACCTTACTTCATCTTATGTCTGTCCGAGGGGTTATGAACGGAACACTTTCATAACTCCAATTAAAAAATCCAGCCTTCGTGAGCGTACATTAAAAGCATTGCATATTCATAGGCAAGGGTCCATTGAGTGCCATTTCTTTTGTTTTCTGGGAGATTATTGTCAATTTGAAGGCATAAATTTTAGTTTCCCGAAAATGGTTGTCTTCATGGTTGGGAGATTGCCTCCCGATGAACTGTTGTACACAGTAATCAGTGTGGCAAATACTCGTGTAACGGTGATACTACTGGTGGGGGAGGCATGTGAGTAGTATGTTTTCTTGTAAAGTCGCTTGAAAAGAGAGATCTAATGCGGAATTTGCGGAGTTGCTTTGTAGCATTTGCTTGGACTTGAGCAACACTCAGTGAATATCCAGGAAATTTCAGGAAGACGCGTTCAAGAGAAGATGGATGTTCAGTTTTTTTAATGAAGATGCATATGAGAGTTTTGCTTTCCTGTTCAATAGTCTGTAACTGGTCAGTTGGCATTATCTAATAAGTAATTTCGCGGCGAGAGCCTCCTTCCTTTCACTCGTATTAGCCTACTTTCTGTGTGTGTTCTGACAGGCTGTCTTTTGACCCGCTCACATCGCAGGTCACCTAGGATCTGTCAGAGTCTTTGTAGGCACAGAACACCAAAGTGTGACCTGGAGTGTATGACAGCACTTTGTACATTTTGCCACCAGTTTCCTACAGTTGTGGCACATTGACTTTCATGAGCGTAAGAAAAAACTCCATCTTCTTGTACAGCGAAACATTCACTTGAGAACGAAGATGGTGGTAACGGTGTAACCGAGCTAGACTTTGGTGTCCCTGTCGTTTAAGATGTTGGCTTCGGGTGTTCAAGTCAGTCAGTTTATGCTTAGATTTTTGGCTGAATTTGGCGAGCAATGGTCTTCCATTTATGCAATCAAGCAGAGAAGTCGATTTAAACTCGATTGACGATAATTCCCGCGCGATTCATCAGGTGAACTTAATTCCGATAGCCTTCAATGTACAAAAAGCTGACGGTTACGTGTGACTAGTTCAGCTCTTTTCAATGGCAAGTCTTGTACCCAAATGTAACACATTTGCGTCAGCAAAGCTCTTCGAATCCGCAGCAAGGAAGGAGCGCATGTACTGGACTCGTTTGCAAACTAAATTGGTGGTAAATGCATAATCATCTGAATTTCTGCTCGCGGCACATTTGAAGTCGCCGTACAAAAGTCATTTCCTGTCCTAATTAGCGGATCAGCTGATCGAATGGACATTGCATCAACTTTGAGGCCAGCGACTCGTTCGATTCGAAGCCAGATAGATAGTAAACAGCGAACAAACCTGTAGGTAGCCTGGTCCCGCCTGGTTGCACTGCTCTCATATCGGTTAAAAGCGAATTCGATGCAGAACAGCGGGTTTTTTTATCACTATCGGACAGTTTCTGTAGAACAAGACGTTTGTGCTCTGTAGAGGTCACTCATCAGATCACGCGTCACAAACCACTCAAACCACGTGACAATTCCTGTCGCTATTCCTGTCCCACTAGCAACCTCAGCAACCTCAACATGTACACTGCAACTTCTCATCCATTTTTGTCTACACGGCTACCACTTGCATCACACGTCTGGCTTACGAAATTCAACCACATCAGGTCAAGTTGTATTCATGTTCGTGCAAGCATCAAACACGAAAGGACACCCCTCTCTTCACACTGCACACAATAAATAGGCCTACAACGCACACACTCGCGCGCTCGCAAGGAGCAGGAAGTCAACCACTCACCACAAGTCCACGGACAACTATGGAACACTTGTAGCAGCTATACTGTAGAGAAAACACGTTCCCGCCGTCCAGACTTTCACCAAGGAGCTCTCACAGACGATAAGTTCCTCTTTTGACTTGCTCCCATTTCGCATTGTATTCATGTCATACGTCTGGCATCTCACCATTGTCAACTATACTAAACACTGTTATTAGTGCATATACCTTCTGATTTGTATTATGGCCATTATCAACCACGTCGTCATCCGCTTCAACCGCGATCCTTTCTGGTAAGTTCCATCGATCCACATCAGTGGTGTTAGCCAGCTAACTGGTTCTGTAGATTCATCAGCTGACTGGAAATTCAAAAAATATTGTTTCACGACATCTCTTTTGTGTTCTGTGCTCAGCTTCATGACAGCAGAGAGAAATTCTCTGAGAAGTTCTGTGCTGTGCACTTGTAAAAACCCATAAATGTGGCTTCCGGAAGATGGTTATCGGTCTTGAAAACAAAAATGGAGCTATCCAAACATAGCGTTTCCATTTCGATGGAAAATGTAGCCTCACGCTCGTTTGATTTCCTTTCCACCGACATTGGAACCAGTAGAGCTACCTGAAGCAAGTTTGACAAAGTCTAGAGCTAACCAACTAATGACAGGATCTCCTGGAAGAGAGAACAATCTTAGGCGGTCATAGGTTCACTTCGTGCGCTTAAACTTTATCTCTCAGCTTCGGGAAGCAAGTGGAGTAACAGCCCATAAAGGCTTACTACATCCAGCCACGCTTTCAAATGCCCCGATGACCTTGTCGGGATTCGTTTTCACCGGCACCATGCACACCTTCGTATACTGACGCTTGATTCGCCTCACTAAAGATACACGAGTGGTTGACCAACGTCAACATATGCATCCCTGGCAAGGCACTCTGTGTCAAGCAATCGCTGGTTTTGTCACAGAAACCTCCAATGTTGTCTTAGGTGCATCATTTCAATGAAAGTAACCAGTGGCCACTGGGACGCTGCCAACCTGACAGAATACAATTTCGTTTCGTGTGGCAAAAGCGGTGGGGGCGAGATGCAAAATTTTATCCAACCTTTTAACTACTTATATCAATTTCAGTGCACACAAATTAAAGGCATTTAAACGGTCGTTCAAAGCACTGAGCTTGTTGAGCAGTGCGTGGATGTGTAGGGCAATGAGATGTGAACAGACTGTGATTGTTCACTGTTCTTTTGTCTTCAGTGCACTAGATAGTTAGGTTGGAATGCTTTGGGAACTGTCATCGAGTGTTTCGACTCAACGCGGAATGCACTGGTCTTCAGGCTATTGGCCGTGCCACTCAACCTCTCTAGCACGTCAAATGAGTCATCATTATCACCAACAGGTAACACCGATGCAACTATTAATGAAAAAAGTATCACAAGTCTGTCTTCGAGGCATTTCAACTGGGAATGCCTTCAGACAAAAGTTTTTTTTCACTGAGTCAGAGAACAGAACTTTGTGTATAGACCGTTCCAACTTTCTTTTCAGAAGCTAATGTGTTAGTTTGTTTCTTCAAAAAGATCCTGCTGCTGCGCTCATGAGTTTTTGGGAGCAAGTTTTCTTGGCCGCACGACAAGACTTCCCAGTGAGGATTATCGCAGTGCCCGCCCAATTCCGACCTATCGAACCGGTGTATGGAGGACAGAGAGACAGTGGATTTGCAGTCTGCTACAACTCATCCCTCTGGTCCCTAAAGTGCCATGTCCAACCTGGTCTCTAGTTCCCTTCCTACAACCGACCCTCAACTTTTGCTCTCCATTTTTGTTGATTAAGGTAGATTTTAGTCGTCGTTCCTAGGCTGTTTTGTTTACCGGTTGATAGGCCTTGTGATTAGTTTCCTTTATGAAAATATACTGCGGTATTTCGAATATCGTGCCAACTGAATCATTAGGCAGCTTGTGTGCAGCACATTCAGTCGTGGAATATCATAAACGAGTGAAGCGGTTGAGCCTCTCGTGAAAACCAAAGTGATTTGCAAATGAGTGTATTTCTCGAAAACAGTCCAATTTGGGCTCAAGTAGAACATAAGTTTGACGGAAACTCGGGGACTGCGCCTACCTGATGACCCCAAAGTGGAACAGCGAAACCGGTCGTGGGAAGTCACAGAGTTTTCAGCAACCTTGTGAGTAGTCTCCTTTATGAGAATCAGTCACCCCATCTGGGACAGTAAGAATTTTGAAGGGTTTTGATAGAGAATCCATACTCTCACAAAACCGCAAGATGTGAGTTTCATGTCTGAGCCTGACGAAACTGTCGACAACTCTGTAACACTTGTTCGCGTTTTTTGTAATATTCTGGCCGTACTTGACCCTCCGCTATAAATAGGTTTACTACTGGCCCCAAATGTTCGAAATGTTCGTTTCTTTCGCATATTCCGCAACCCGTAAAAAATTTAAGTTTAATTCAACTGACCTTTTTACTGCACACTTATCATAATTTCCACAGGATTTTGTGATCAATGTCTTCCTTGGCTTGTCTGATCAATAAAGTACTCCTTACTGATCTTGTTCAGCTTTTGTTGAATGTAAAATACATCTGGAAACATCACAAACGAGAGATTCTGCTGGATTCTAAGTAATTCTCTCGCAAAACCAAGTTAGTTTGCAGATAAGTGTACTTCGTGCAATTTGGCTTCAAGTAGAACAGAAGATTGACGGAAACTCGGGGACTGCGTCTACCTGATGAGCCCC
>NW_008752138.1:226150-235137 GCF_000715545.1 Opisthorchis viverrini | reverse complement strand
GTGTTTTTTGATGTCTTTATGCTCATTTCCGCTTGCAGGACAGGATGTTCAAACTTCGTTTTCCGGACCTACCGAAAGTGTGAATATTTGAACAAGTACGCTCATTTGAATATCATTTTGGTTTTCACGGAAGACTCAACCGAATCTCTCTCGTCTTTGACAGTATTCGAATGAGTGTGCTCCACAAAGGCCACCTCAACTTTCATTTTGTATGATATTTAAGGTATGGCAGTATATTTTCATAAAAGCGGCTGTCGAAGAGTTCTCAGCAACCTAGTGAGTAGTTTTCCTTATGTGAATGCTTCAGTTTGGTTAGAAATATCGTTCAGCTGTAGCACCCTTTTGGTGCCTAGCTTCCATACCACCACAAATAAGCATGAGGGCTGGGATACTGCCAGGTCGCCCAGGCCTAAACAGGGGAAGTTGAGAGGTCGGGTTCGAACCACGGACCTTACGGTAAGTAAATTCGCACTTTAAGCACTTGGGCAACCTCGCCCCCGATTAAAGGTATAGGAAATCAATAAGAATAACGCAGTATATTAGTGTGTGTACAGTTACAGTCTCATTATAGTCAATCTAATCAATATTTTTTCAGCACAGAACTGTCATAAGCCAGGCCATCGACAGGCGTATCGTTTGGCATTATCCATAGGCCGTTGCGTCATTTGAGCCCACTAATGATCTTGAGCAAGCTTAACGCTATATCTTTGAAGTATCGTCATCAGGATCGTCCCCACCAACATCATTATCATCAGAGACAGCACAGCAGTATTGATACTTCACTGCCATACAGCCAAAAAGTTTTTCCTGATCTAATTATACTTGAAGTTTTGAAGTACAAAGAGGAAAGAAGAGTAGGCGAGGTGCCTTCATCTCCAAGCGCTCAATTAGACAGTCTGGAAAGAAACTGACAGCACTTGTGTCAATCAGCCCCCATTTCTTCCCCACTACAGGACCAAAACTCATCTCAACTCCTTTCATCCCATCCTATCAATTCCATGTTATAGTTTGGGACATTCTAAGGGAATCATGAAGAACAACGATAGACGGTGTTTCGGTGTACGTAGCACGTGGACAAGCCACCGCAGTTGGTCGCGATAACCGATTACCCGTTTTCTAATCACCTCGTTACTAGTCCGCCGATGTCATCCGACACCAGCAACGCTTCCGAAGCATCGGTGCTCAATAACTGACGACGCCTCATATCGTCTGAGCGCAGAGGCAACGCCCCGCAGCCATACAGCAACAGAGCCCTTACTGTAGCCTGCAACCTAGCAATATGCCTTTTTGATGCCAATTAGCAAACGTGAATCGGGCCATCGTGACTTCGTGAGACACGATTCCGTCAGAGCTGATACATCTATCAAGGTACGTGAAATCTTCCAGTGATTTTCCTTCAATTGCAAGGAGGCTGTGCATTTCGAAGTTTGACTGTGGCCAGGCTCAAGGCGCATGCTGAAGGATGATAAGATGAAGGCCGTTTCACTCAAAAGTTTCTCTGGATCACAGATCAATATATCCATAATTCAGTTGGTCCATAACAACAAGTGGTTTAGCTCAACTTTTTATAACAGTGAGCGCTCAAGCAAATCTGACAGAAATACTGTATACTACTGATGTGTTCTCAATCTCCCACAACAAGTGTCTCCTGGATGTCCTATATAAAAAAAACTGAATTTATTCTTGGTACAGTCTGGTTTCCCGAAAATGCCTGGCTTCTAGTACGAACCCTCACGTGTCAAGTGCTGGGCTCCGAAAAAAGGCGAGGCCATTTATTTGAGGAATGAAATGGAAAGTATTTTGGCTCGAATTATTGAAAATCCGTATTAACCCGCCGCAATCAATGCGCCCTCCTTCCAGACCCGAATCTCAATTGTTATTACACGTGACACAGAACTCATATAAAACGTGTCTAATGAGGGAGCCAGTGAGTGGTTAGGTCCCAGATAAAACGATTAATTCTGTGTAAACTCTATCTTTTATGTGGGTTCTGTTTTTCGAATGGCCAGCATTTCGATCCCTTCTGTTCTCCTCGACTAACAGACCAACTTTGGGTCCAAGCCAGTTTATCATTCTGATCACCTGTTCTGCTGACCTTCGACCTGCTTCACACTTTACAGTCCACTCAGTATGTCCCAAATTGCCACTTTACCGATTCAAAACTACTTATGAGTAGTAAATGAGCCCACTCCGTTTAACAGATTCCAGTCAGTGAGAAAACTGTGGTACTGTTTTCGGCTGGCTACAGGAGGAATGAAAGATTTTTTGAGTCGGCTGAACCAATGCCGTTCAAGTTTCGAAATTACTTTGCTTATTTGCCTATCCGCTAGTTTGGTGCATTTTATTGATCAAAACAATGGGTGTCCCGCTACTATTGCAGAAAGTGCATGTGCGAAACGTTAAGCCCCACCGCTTTATGCCACCTCAGATCTAATGTACGCCCACAACATTGACCTATTTTTGATGAAAACAATTCATTATCCGCATCTAGGCCCATTTTGTGCGAAAAGTTTCTTCGTTCGGACCTGGAACCTTTAATGAACTTTCCGACGCTTTCAACTCTCGTTCATGACAAGGAGACGGCAATACGTTTTGCAAAGCCACGGAGTGATCCGTCAGCGACGTTTATGCAACAATGGCCACCAAATGACACTTTTAATTGCCAACAGTGTCGGCAAGAAATTAGTCTTCGAAAGGAAAGTTGGCTAGAACGGTCTAGAATGGAGTTTAGGACAGTAATTCTAAACCATCGAATCTCTTTGGCACGTCTACCAGATACAGAATGAACTCCAATGTGGCAAACACCGATCTTAAGTGGACAGCTACTTGTGTGGGTTCGTCTGGAGGCAAAAGTACCGGAAAACGGACCTTCTCATGCACATTATTAATGAGATGTCCTAATTTCACCCTCTTCAATGAAAACTAAAAATACGAATTTCATATCATTGGCATTCACGTTCAGCATCTCAACGTTATCCGCTCAGACAGCGCGAGTCAGCTGGGATCAAGGTCAGGCAAGCTTTGTCAGACAAGGTCAGCACTGGACCAAGTTCAGATAGTGTTCCTCCGATAATATAGCCTGTGGCCGTTGTACTTTCGCACTCGCACTCGCTTGTTCGGAATATAGCTGTTGTGTTCCCTTCTGTGAGTATTTTTTCCGGCACTAGGCACTGGAGCGGGTCAGCAGTCAGACAAAACAGATTGGCGAAACAGCAGGTATAACAGTAGTGTGAAGAGATTTGGGATTTTTTTGGGGAGATTTCAACCTGTGAATGAAGCCAATCTATGCTGAAAAGCCGACAAGCACTGTACAGCTGTTTCATTCTTATTGGGACTCATCAGCAGTGAGCATCTCGTGAAACTCCGAACCCGCGAAAAATGAACTTCACCCAATGAGTGAAACTTCTGTGTGAGAAGTGGCTGCTCGAGGAGCCAGTCTACACGTGTGACCTTGTGATGTTGATGTCGTGACTGAAGGATGAGCGGCGCTATATCCTGTCTAAGTGTGCGAGGTAATCACACTGCTGATCAGGTGATCGAGGCCGAACAGTTTTGTGTTCAAACTACTAGCCAGGAAGTCGCGGGTTCGAGACTCTTCGGAGTTCTGCGAAAAGTACACTTCTGATGATTCCCAATAAGGATGAAACAGCTGCACAGTGCGTCTCGGCCTTTCAGCATAGATTGGCTTCACTTACAGGACGCAACTTTAAAAAAACGCTGGTTGCGTGCAGCAGGCAACTAATCTCAGGAACCCACCAATCAGAAGGCATCACCTAACACTTGACTCGTGCTCACCTAAGTGCAGAAAGGTTGAAAAAATATTACCCATGATAATCGAAACGTCGTCGGATTATGATACGCGCTGAGATTTGAATTAAACAGCTTCCATATAGTATATCACATGTCGCCCAATCTATCTAGCAGTAATTGAGCTGAATTTGTCCCCCTGGGACTCCCAGACGGTGTTTGGGAAGCGATAAATGGGATACAACTGTACCTGAGCTATGGGTCTAGTTTCACAAAACCGGTCAAAATCCCCAGCGACTATGAGATGGTGGCAAATGAAGTCTTTCTGTCAAAATTCACCGGCGATTCTACAGTGTGTGCAGCCACTCCGGATGTCCACGATACTCTAGAATAACAAGTTTGACAAGAATTTAAACTTCTGATGCGAATCGCTTTAAAGTGTCCTTGAGGATCGAGAGTTTTGTGGATGACGGGTTGCCGAACAACCCTGGAACGTTCAAGAGGAAGACCATGCTAGACCGGGCGCATGAATACTGTAAATGGACGATCATTTGCTCAGGTGGTGCCCTCGTTTGATCGTGTCCACGCAACCGACATGGGAGGAAGACAGTGGGTGTTTGCACACTTATATCAACATCCAGGTCAATAAGCTTCCACCCCTTGAGGCTATCCACCGCAGACCTTGATCTGATTTCCTCTTGATAAAACAGGGTACCTGGCACTACCCATATGTTTGGTGCAACTCACCAGAAGAGCACACTTGCACCTCACTTTACAGTGAAGATTGAACGTGTCATCGCGACGCGTCACTGAAATGCCGATCTTACTTCCAGATGATGCTGACTTCTTGATAATGTCACCTTGGAAGCACCCTGTATTTAAACGCTCATTGACACACCAGGCTTTAAATTTAGAGGGTGGAGTGTGGGGATAACCTGACACTAGCGAAATACACTCATTTGCAAACTGATTTGGTTTCGCGAGAGAATCACCTGGACCCCAGCTGAATCTCTCGTTTGTGATGTCTCCAGGCAACTGAATGTGCTGCACCAGGCCGCCTCATGTTTCAGTCGCTACGATATTCGAGATATCGCGATACATGTATATCTGTGATGCACTACTCATAAGTTTGCTGACGATGAATTTTCAGCAACCTTATGAGTAGTGCATTACAAATGTGACCTGGCACTAATAAGTCTAACCGGATTAAGGGCGGTCTGCTTGAAAATCTGACATGATCTGTATACTCTGAGACATTTCAACTGATCGATTGGTCGATTGACTGATGAATCCTACTCACTTATCCATTGGTAACTCAAGAAAAACGTGAGTGAGCATTCAGCACAGTCACTTTTAGAACTTAGTTGGAACTTAGTCCTAAATCTTTAAAAACCCTTGTCCATGTTCGATTTTTACGGATCATTGGGTACTTTCCAACTTTGCTCAAATTGAAAACAGTGGAGCATGGCTGTCGTACAGTAATGAATAATGTCTATGTAGATGACTAAGATGAAGTGAGTTTAAATCGCCCAATCGATGGGGAGTCAAAAGTATACCCCAAATGGCCGATATTCATGAAAATATGGCTGCTGGAACAACCGTATAAGAAGAAACTACATGCCACCCTTTACGCACGCATTTAAGTAGGCCTCGGTGACAAAGTATGAGTCAAATACGTCTCAAAATATGTGACCTTTTGCACTCTAGTAATCGATTTTAAAGCTATGAAAGTGGTTTACTTTCTCAATTGATCAAAATCTCTATCACTGTCTGTTCTGGTTGGCGGTCAATAATTCTTCTAGGCACAAGTATACACAGAACAATATTTTCTGGATGTTCAATGGACTCGATGATCTACCCTTCGTTTCCCCTACCATTCAACCTCAATACACGTGCATGCACCAAGGTACGGGGGGGGGTTCAAGAGTTGAGGCGAGAGAACTTCATCCCCATGATTGCTTGCTGTGGAGCTAAACTGGGGTAGAGAATAAGGGATGTGTATCGGTTCGTGATCAGTCAACCAATCAGGGCAGTGAAAGGATGGCGCGCTCTGATTGGTCAGCAGTGGCGCTGACAACGGATTCATCAAAGCTCATCGGCACAGGCTTAGCAACGGCTGAAGATGTCATCGCGTTGATGTGTGCTTTTGTTGATATCAAGGCGACCGATTTTGACACAGACTGGCAAGAAGAACTCGCCGAATTGATATACGAAGCCGCATGCCGGAGTGTCTCCAGCAGACGTACGCCGGCGTACTTGGAGAGACAGCTTCGATTACGATTCGGTCCTGGCTGGACAGCGATGGTTAGCGATGACTTATCGAAGTAAGCCATTTATCTTTGTCACTTATGACAAGCACTGCATGGTATACGTATTCTTCTCTAAGCAGAATAAGCCGGGCATCCGCTGGGGAGAACCATGAATCATTTGCCTCTTCGCTTCATTATTACTTGGGCAGACACTCGGATTCTTTCGAGTGTTCTCTCCCTCTCCCTCTCTGGGATTGCAACAGCGCTACAAACTAGAATCCATTACCAAAACCACTCAGCGGCCATTCCGCTAATTTAACGTGAGCTGTATTCAGTCACACAGTGTCTATTATTTATTGTGCCTTAACTCGAACATGACTCCGGTTGCAGTGCTTGCTGGTATCTCCTATGCTCTCCTACTCTCCGGTGAACCTGAAACCAGCGTACCTATGGTGAATGGTTTATAGCTGGCCAGAACTGATGATCACAACTCTGTCAACTTGGGTTCATCTGACAGACGAGATCAAATTAATGTCACGGATTCAGCTATTAGCGATCACGTAGTGTCTACTTTCTAAAATAAGGCCGTAGATCGATTGACTTCTATCCCACCCGATCATTTGGACTTTTCGTTTGCCTGGAGTGCCAATACCTGCGTCACAAAAGTGCTCGCTTTCTGATGCACCTGCCTTGCCCATTTCTCAGTTAGCCTAATGCTGTCACACTCATAAGCAGGTCTATTACCAAGTGTGTGTGCAACTCTGCTGGATTTAAAGTTATCGATTTCCGATGGGAATCGTGTACTAAATCTATTTGTTTCATTGTCATGTGATCCAGACACTGAGTGTGTTGTTAGTCTAACACCTGTGTAGCGAGGAACCATACAGCTGAACAATGCGCTACCCTAGTTCTTACGCACAATCGCCTACATACCATCTGGATTCGGAAGCCCCAAGTATTGTTTAGTAACCTTCGCTGGGCGGGTTTCCTTGATCAACCAAAGTTTTGGATGGAAATTGGGATAGATGTGCATATCTCGAATTCTTGTTGGCGGATCGTTCTTGCTTATGGAAAGGTTGCTGTTTCATCCAGTAACTGGAGGCCTTTATTTCTCCTTGCTTCTTGGAAGTTTCCTGTAATTTCGCGCCCGAATGCGTTGGATAATTTATTCGTGCACAGCTCATTTAGGTTCTAACACGAAAACTTCCAGAAAGAACTTTTTCAGAGAAAGAATACCCCGAAGGAGAGGTTCAGCTAGGGTTCCATTGACTCTCCGGTAACCACCAACTCAAGTTCCAAAAACATGTTTCGGCAAACGCGTACAAACTGGTTTTAAAGGAGAACATACAGTCAACCGAAATTCGGGATATGCACCTACCTGATGAGCCCCAAGAAGGGTGAAACTGGTTGTGGGCCGTCAGAGTTTTCAGCAACCTTATGAGTAGTGCGGCACATCACGATCTCGTTACATTTATGTCCAAATTACGTTTTCTTATGCAAGTTGGTCGGTAAAACGAACCAGCGTCTGAGGATGACACTCTTAAAAGCTATCCCACCTTGGAGGGTATCAACACTGGGCGTTTATTTCGCACCTGTTCAAATGAATGCAGACTTGGTACTGGCCGAATTTGGGCATCTCAGGTGACAAGGATCATCTTTCGCTGACGTAGATTGAACATATTTCGTTCCCTCCATCAACGGAAGGGACGTCACCACAGTGCAGTTTAGAAGTGGAGTCTCAGTGAAACGAAGTTAGCAGGCGAGGGAAACAGTGTTTATTTTTTTAGTAGAACTGAAAACGAGAGCAGTCATTTTGACAAAAAATCAAGTGATTAGTCCACAGGTGTATGACCTTATTTCCTGGCTAAAGTACGTTTGCCAAGTTCGATTTTTGTCTCAAATCACTGGGTTTTTTTCGACAGAGATTTCTTTCTTTAGGTGAAATCAATTTGTACATCAGCTGAATAGAAAGACGCGATTTTGTCAAGTAGCTCGGAGAACAGAAGCCGCAAAAATTAGCCCTATTTAACTTCGACATTATGGATGGACCATTTAGAGTGTGACCCACCCAGATTTAGCCTGAAAATACACGATATTTCCTTATTCTAGTAACACTCTGTTACAAACCACTGGTGCCAAAAACAGATTGCCAGTAGGACCCAAACCTTGTTTTTTTTCAAGGAATGGAAATGGAGAAAGCACTCTGCTAGCAAGAATCCAACCGTGTGTTTTAGATGGAGATATCTATACAAAGCATATCGAGTCAACGCACGGTGATGACAGATCAATAAATCCACTCATTGAAACCCATTAGGATGTACCCTTAAATGGCTTCTAATTATTGGCAATGATGTTTGCTTACTCCTGAGGTGGTTATTGGTTTTGTCACGCCTAAAGTTGAAAAAGGCTTTGTCTGAAAGCTTTGTCGCTTTTTGGGAGTAGAGTGATCATTGGTGAGTTTCCACATGACCTCATTCCTTGTGACTTGTTCTCACTTAGTATAGAACCAGTGCCATCTGGTCTCATCTAAAGGTCACTTCTCAGCCACAACGTCCGAGTTGGAACATTTGACATCAACATTCTGTGAAAGGGGATCTATAATTTCACGGAATTTCGAGACAGACTCATGGCTCAAGTGCGATTGAGAATCACACTAAAGATGTTGGAGTGTTGAGAATTACGCTCAGTTGCATACCAATTTAGTTTTAACGAAAGACTCAACCTAATCTTCTGTTTATGATGTTCTTCAACTAAATGTGCTTTACAAAGGCAATCTCAGTTGGTATGATATTCGAACTATCGTAGTATATTTTCGTAGATGAGACTACACACAAAGTTGTTGAAAACTCGGATCTTTTCCAGATAAGCCCCCGCCACCCAAAAAAGAATAGAAAAAAGAGGATATGAAATTTGTACGTACTGTTTTTGTTGAAGAGGGTGAAATTGGGACAGGTCATTACCAATTTGTGTGAAAAGGTTCGTTTTTTTGGA
>NW_008752138.1:222415-225343 GCF_000715545.1 Opisthorchis viverrini | reverse complement strand
ACTTATGTGGAAAAGACCCGAAAACTCTTCCACAGCCCACGTCCGGTTTCGCCCTTCTTGAGGCTGGCTCATCAGATGAGCGCAGTCCTCGAGGTTCCCTCAACCCTAAGTTCTACTTGGGACCAAACTGGACATATTTCAACAAATGTACCCATTTGCATATGAGTTTGCTCCTCAACTGATATCCTTCAACTGAATGTGCTGTACAAAGGCCACCTCATCGTTCATTCGAAGGCGTTTTGCCAACCTTTAGAGTAGTTTGCTTTATGTTAGAGTATCTAATCTGATAAGACACGATTGACAAAGTTAGACGGAACTCTGGACAGTTCAAAGGAGCTTATGAGCGCTTGTCTTTAGATACTCTCAGTTGGGTGTCAAAGTGGAAAATAAAACTGATGGGGATTTTGGAAATAGCCCTATCTGACGATCCTAAAGAGCCTCAAAAACGGCTCCAAGAAGGGTGTGAAAACAACCGACCAACCTATTACCATGGTATAAACGCAACACACTACTCAAAAGGTCGCTTATAACTCCTAAACAGCCAGCGATTGCGTTGTATCGTTATCACGGGGGTTTTCCAGTGATCCTCTATACATTGGCGTTGGTCTCACCTGTGAGACTGTCAGACAGAATCGATCTAAACAGTACTATCACGGCTAGGGGTCGGATTTCATCATCCGCTTCGTCCGAATCGAATAGATGGCATTCGGACTACTTTCCAAGGATTTCGTTTGCCTCGGTGATTAAACTGACAAGTTTTACAGGAATTTCTTGATGCATACACAGAAAAGAGTTCCACAGGCTCATGTGAGATCGATCTCATTCTCCCGTCAATAACAACTCAGTTTGCGAATAATTGTTTATCGCAACACGCATACAGTTGGTGTCTAATTAGCACGTAAGGTTTATGGAGATTCAGAGACTACGCCCAGCCCAGAAGCGAAACTGATCTTGCGCTATCAAAGAGTTTTCAGCAACCTTATGTACAGGTGTCGCGATGTCTCGAATATCGTACCAAGTGAAACATAAGGCGGCTTTGCGCAGTATGTTCAACTTAGGGTTATCTTACACAAAAGTTTTAGACTCTGTCCACCCAGTTATTCTGTTACTAAGATGTTATTGTGCAAACGATTTTTGATTGCACATTTTGGTGTTCAGGGACCGAATGAACTTATGGAAGACTGAAAAGGGCGAAGCAGACAGCAGACTCTCAAAGGTTTACTTGACCTCCGAAAAACGTGTCTTCACACTTAGCCTCAGGCTAATCCAAGGACAAATTCAGTTCCACCAAGGATTCGAGTGATGAACCAACAACGCACGACGTAGTCAATGGACAGGTGTACAAAGTCGAGCGATCTTCTTCAAAGGAGCCAATAAATTGGGGGATGTAAGGCATGTAGGTTTTTAGTGCTGCTTAGGTACTTTCAGGAGACAAGAGGGTCTACTCCATCATTCGAATATGTTGTCACATTTAACAGGATCAGAGGTGATACATGGTCTGTTGTAATTTTATTGACAAATTTCAGTAAACTAGATAAAGTGCTTCGAGATCGAGCGTTTACGGGTAGACGAGGTCAGGTCGGAAAGATAGTCAACTGATTTGTCCTACCATCTACCAAAATGGTGTCAGATGTTAATCTCCATCCGCAGCCCACCTTCTCCACATTTTAACAAGATGAAAGCCTCCTGTCCGGAGACCAGCCGTCCCTAATGACAGAACATCACATCATTTGGATGGATGTGTCACGTGCAGGGTACGGACCAATCGAAGGCATGCCCTAATTGGTCAGAAAACCAGCCAATCTGGATCGAGCATGTTTGACCCGACGCTTCTCGTCCCCTCAAGGAGATTCTAGCATAACCTTATGGAACACTGTGATTGCCCTATAAATACAGTTGTAATAATTTTCCTTTGTCTCCAGACAGGGATGTCTAGAGCTACCGTGCCTTCTGATATATCACTGTGGTCGGATCAGGAAGCCAAGGGACCTATACAAATTCAGCAAGACGCAACACCTCCCCAGTCGCACGAGTCATGGCAAATTCTTTCAACTAGTGAACCAGTTTTCAATCCACTGCTCATTCGGTTGTGTTATATCGTTATTACGAGGGTTGTCCAGTGGTTCTCTATGTATTGACGTAAGTCTCATCTGTGAGACTGTCAGACAAATCGATCTAGACTGTACTATCACGGCTAGGCGGTCGGATTTCATCATCCGCTTCGTCTGATTCGAATAGATGACATTCGGACTACTTTCCAAGGATCTTTTTTTTTCATCATCGCTTCGTCTGATTCGAATAGATGACATTCGGACTACTTTCCAAGGATCTTTTTTGCCTTGGTGATTAAACTGACGAGTTTTAACGGAATTTCTGGATGTATACACGCAGAAAAGAGTTCAACAGGTTCATGAAAGTTGACTTTGTCAGGCCTTCTGCACTTCCGTCTCAATGTGTGCCTCAGTTAGGAAGTGACTCGACCATTTCTCCGCATGCGCCATCACACAACTTTTTCAACCCGGCTCAACGGGACTTTCGACACACACAGAACGACACTTGAAGGAACAACGTCGTGTTTGTTTCAACCAAAAGCGATAGTTTCTCTTGCGAAAAGACGTCGAACAGGCCTGTTCTCCAGGTACGTGTCCAAAATGTCTTGTTGTCATTGCTGCAGAACGTGTAAGAGGCCAAGGTGTAACTGTTGTTGCAACGTAACCATCGCTTACAGAATTGGCGACGATGAGCACCTCTCAACTGTTGGAAAGGGGCAACCAGACGCACTCTGTACAACGCACGTAGTTTATGATAAAGACCAAACCCCGTATGGATGTTTTGGTTGTTGACTCAGTCAAACAGTCGCGCCTCTCATGCACATTGACTGATTATCGATCTGATCTGATGGTGCAGGCACTATCAGCCAGCACGTGG
>NW_008752138.1:212215-220529 GCF_000715545.1 Opisthorchis viverrini | reverse complement strand
GTGAAAACAACCGACCAACGTACTACCATGGTATAAACGCAACACACTACTCAAAAGGTCGCTTATAACTCCTCAACAGCCAGTGATTGCGTTATATCGTTATCACGGGGGGTTTCCAGTGATTCTCTATGCATTGACGTAGGTCTCACCTGTGAGACTGTCAGACAGAATCGATCTAAACAGTACTATCACGGCTAGGGTTCGGATTTAGTCATCCGCTTCGTCCGAATCGAATAGATGACATTCGGACTACTTTCCAAGGATTTTGTTTACCTCGGTGATTAAACTGACGAGTTTTACAGGAATTTCTGGATGTATACACGCAGAAAAGAGTTCAACAGGTTCATGAAAGTTGACTTTGTCAGGCCTTCTGCACTTCCGTCTCAATGTGTGCCTCAGTTAGGAAGTGACTCGACCATTTCTCCGCATGCGCCATCACACAACTTTTTCAACCCGGCTCAACGGGACTTTCGACACACACAGAACGACACTTGAAGGAACAACGTCGTGTTTGTTTCAACCAAAAGCGATAGTTTCTCTTGCGAAAAGACGTCGAACAGGCCTGTTCTCCAGGTACGTGTCCAAAATGTCTTGTTGTCATTGGTGCAGAACGTGTAAGAGGCCAAGGTGTAACTGTTGTTGCAACGTAACCATCGCTTACAGAATTGGCGACGATGAGCACCTCTCAACTGTTGGAAAGGGGCAACCAGACGCACTCTGTACAACGCACGTAGTTTATGATAAAGACCAAACCCCGTATGGATGTTTTGGTTGTTGACTCAGTCAAACAGTCGCGCCTCTCATGCACATTGACTGATTATCGATCTGATCTGATGGTGCAGGCACTATCAGCCAGCACGTGGTTTCAAATCATCAACCTGAATATGTTGGGAAATAAGTCACGTGACTAGCCATCTTACATCCACCTGACGTTGCAAGAAGTTCACGCTGGAGTCTTTGAGTTAGTCTGAGTTGATAATGACTCCAAGTTTTTTTAGCTTCAGTCACATTTTATCCTGAAGTTGTATTGATTCATCTCATATTTTCACATAACACGTAGGCCTAGCGGAGATTAAGCGGGAAAAATCGGTGATATTAGTCAGTATCCAAGACTCTGAGGTGTACATTTTCCATAAGGAGCAGGAGGTCTTTCGCTAAGACTACACAGTGGTCTATTTCATTAGTTACAGGCTTCTGTCTCGCTTTTTAAGGGTACTGAGATGACTAGATTACAGCTCCTACATTGGACCAACTGATAGCCGTCTGTACAAAAGCCTACGCTCTAAAATGATAATTGGGAAGCATTGCTCAAAGTGTAATTTATCTATGCGCCCATACAGTAGTGTCCCCCAAAGAAGAAGCCACGTCTTCGAGCAATACACTCATTTGCAAATCAATTTGGTTTTATGATATTCTACAACTGAAAGTGCTGCACACAGGCCGCCTCGTGTTTCAGTTGGTTCAAGTAGATCATAAGGTTGACGGAAACTCGGGGGCTGCGCCTACCTGGTGAGCCCCAAGAAGGGCGAAACCGGTCGTGGGCTGTCGAAGAGTTTTCAGCAGCCTTGTGAGTGGTTTTCTTTATGAAAAAGAAGCCATGTCCTTTGAGATTGTTTGTTTCATCACTTTTATGTTGGGTAGGAGTCCGAGAAGTAGTATATGAGAAGTAGCATATTAGCGGGCATTCAAACAGCTGAATATTACTTCTGAGGACTAACTGTAGCTTGAATGAAACTACTTATAAGGTTGCTGAATCTGTTCCATAGTTCACGGCCGGTCTGGGGCTTCTAGGGGGGCTTATCAGGTTGGTACAGTCCTGGAGTTTGTCCGAGGTCAGTTCTGGTTGATCCCGAATCGCGCGAGAGATTTGCCAACTGTACTTATTTGCACAGGAAGTTGGTACAAGTAGAACATAAGGTTGACGGAAACCCGAAGACCTGCCTGCCTGATGAGCCGCAAGAGGGGCGGAACTGGTCGTAGGTCACCATAATCTTGCTAGTAGTTTTTTAAATGAATATTCACGCTTGAATATCTCCCAAATGTAACAGGTCAGCTTGCATGCAGCACCTTGAAGAATGTCATAAACAAAAGATTCGTCTGTGAAAGCGAAACTGATGTGCGAATGAGTGCATTTCGCGAATGATCAGACCTTGTCTATGATCAACCTTTCAAGATTTAGCCCAGAAAGTTTGGTTCCGTTCACTAGGGAACACAGATATTGTGTGTAATATTGCGTGTAATGTTACTTAGAACTACTTCAGTAGCTTGAATATCCGCCTAACTAAATCGAGAGGCACCCTTCGAACTGTTGCACTCTGTTAAGAGGCATCTCAAATCAGAGTTTCGTTTAAATCTCTCGTTCCGACCGATTAATGGAAAATTGAGTAATTCTACTTGCCGTTATATATGATGTAAAGTTAAGCACTGTGATTAAATAGATAAAACCGGAAGGTGGACATCCCGCCGCCTTCATCTTCCTGAAACCCACTAACACAGAAAATCACGTGACCAGAGTTGTGTTCTTCCGCTTCTCTATGCGATCTCCCCTCGTTTATAAATCACTCTGTCATCTAACGTTATTCTTTTTGGCTGGGTAAAATATAGCACAAATGTAGTGCTTCCTTGATTCGCTATTTGGTCGCGTCTACGGTGAGAATTCAGTCTTTTCCAACGGGATTTGGTATACAGGTTTGATATTGTCTCGACAACAACCCTGCATCCGTTACTTTAACAAGCTATGCTTTCCCAGTTATATTTGACATGAGAGTATTCATGATTCATCTATGCAACAACGTAATAACTCACCTTCTCCCGCTCTCTCTCGCCCCCTCCACGTAACTTTTATTAGTTTGGATTGGAAATCAAGGAGGAACTTTCTGTTTGCCGTGGTCGGAACTCGGGCCTTCTTGGTATGCAGAGCAGGAAGTAGAACCGACTGAACACTGTTCACTTTCACCATGAACTGATCAATTTTCCATGCTGCCAAATGTTCCCTATCCGTCGGACACATTTCAAACCCTCCCACAGTTTAAACTTATTGACCAATTGATATTTCTGTTGCAACGCTGGACTTAATTCTCATTACGGTGATACAGATGATTCACCCCGCGAAGGATGAGACATGCTGCCGGGAAAACCACACTGCAGATGGTTTGCCTTCGGGGGACTGTCGAGTCCAGGCGACAGGGGCTAGAAAACACATGATACGTTCGTGCAGCGGAACGAAAACCCATTAAACTAATTGTGTGGCTGAAAAGGTTTACATTCTAATGAGCTTCCTGTTACCGCAACTGAGTCTGAAAAGAAACGCTCCTGGGTGGACAATAGATTGATTGAATTTGTGTCTGCTGAGTGATTGAGAGCGTAACTAGGGATGACGTATCCAACGAATGCGTCCGCCTACTCGGGTTCACCCGTGCTTTATCCGACTTGGTTTGATTTGAACTCAACTCAGATAAACAAAACGTATCCGAAGGAACATTGCTTCGAATTTTTAAGAACGTCCGGCAAATTTAGCCTTATAGTTGTTCGGTAATTTCAGTATCGGGGTGGGATGGCCCAACTAGTTAGAGCTCGAGTTTACGGACCGGAAGGTCCGTGGTCCGAACCCGACCTCTGCCTCTCGACTTCCCCTGCCTAGGCTTGGGCAGCCTGACAGTATCCCAGCCCTCGTGCAACCTCCGGGTAGCCTGGCGGGTAGCAACTGTAAGGGTGCTACAGCTGGACGAAGTTCAATATCATTGTCAGAATATTATTGTCACTGGAAGACGCTTGAATACTTCATAATGAGTGGACAATTTTCAAATCTGCGCAGATCACCGCAGTCCACAAGATGAGTTAAGCTTCCAACTGAGAAGTCATCACTTGAGGAGCAAGTCGATACATGTGGCCACGTGATGTGGGTTCCTGTGATCGAAGGATGAGTGACACTGCGCTGTCCAAGTGAAAGCTAATCACACTACTGGCCAGCCGTTCGTGGCCGAACGTTTAGGTTTCAACCACAACCGGCAGGTTGCGGGCTCGAAACACCCTACTGAAGTTCCGTGAGATGCGCAATGAAGCTGCACAATAATTTGGTTGTTGGTTTTTCAACGTGGATTGGTTTCAGTGACAAGTTGAAATTTCGCTTGGAAAAGCACTCATGACGCCACCTCTGCAATTGGATTGCCAAGCTCCGCGAACATATCAAAACAGCTGAAAAATTTGATGTGATATCTTAAATGAGAAATTCAGTTGAGTCTCGCGTGAAAACCAAATTGATTTGCGAATGAGTGTATCTGTCGAAATCAGTCCAATTTGGGCTCAAGTAGAACATAAGGTTGAAGGAAACTCAGGGACTGATGATTTAGCCCCAAGAAGCGGTCGTTGGTTGTCGAAGAGTTTTCAGCAACCTCTGCGTAGTTTCCTGTGTGAAAAGATCAACAGCCGCTTGGCTAAAAACCAACCAAACAAATACACACGCAATCTATCGTGTGACTGGTCTAGAACGCCGTCTAGGCACTCCGTTTATGCTCATCACCTCGGAGTTTCCAGTTCTCATTGATGAGCATCTTTGACGCGATTTGATGACATTCAATGAAACATTCTAAATGACTCCACTGGGTCCACCTAGTGTTTTTTATCGATCGTACGGGTGAGGGGTCTTCTTAGTCTACTTCTAAGAATTAATTCAGAAAGATCTTGAACTATGTGACTCACATCTTGCTAGGCAGTAGTAAACGGTGAGGTTAAACTTTCCTTCAGATTGGGACGGAACAGTTGACTGCTGTTGACACATATTCTTGACTGCAAGAAGTAGGGTCACAGTCTAACCATTCTAAAAGAGATGCAGGTGTAGACGGTGGCCCTGAAGGCCGAACGGCTTCTGGATGTATGAGTTGAGTCAGTCTGGAGGGGGGACATCTTAACGCTTAGGTTTTGTCACACGATCACAAAATTGGTTCTTTCATACAGCTGTTTCGTAATGCTGTTATATCTGCTGATTCGCCAATCTGTTTTGTTTGACTGCTGACCCGCTCCAGTGCCTAGTGTCGGAGAAAAAAGACTTACAGAAGGGAACACAACCGCTACATTCCGAACAAGCGAGTGCGAAAAATACAACTATCTCAAGCTATTTATTGGAAGGAAACTGTCTGAACTTAGTCCAATGCTGACACACATGGTCTGGCTTTGGTACGAGGCTGTGACATGCTGTGTGGCGTTGTGTAACCTTGGTCAACACTGACTCGCGCTGTCTGGGTTTGATGCAAGGCTGTGAAGCGCAGCATATTAAGGGGGCGTTGTCTGTCTGGTCAACATCTAGCGGAGCTGAGAGTCTCGGTAGATTTCGGGCATTCAGTGATTGCTTTCAGGAATCTGACGGGTTACTCACCTGGAACCCAGCTGAATCTCTCGTTTATAAAGGCCCAGTTCCGTTGAATCGGATAGAACATAAGGTTGACGGGAACTCGGAAAGTGTGCCTAGCTGATGAGTACAAAGAAGGGTGAAACCAGTCGTGGGTTGTTGAAAACTTTTTAGCGAAACCATGAGTAGTGTATTACGCCTAAACTAGCGGTGATTTGGTCTAGGTATCGTCACAAAGTCATTACATAGTCAGTGATGAAACTTATCACGTTGTTCTAGTTTTTATCACCTATGCGTTTTCGAAACGTCGCCGTTATTTCAACAGCTTGATATGCATTTATCTGATGACAATGTTCCAAAAACGTTTCTGTTCATCTTTTTCTGTTCTTGGGGGATGGTGTTAGTGTTCTGCCTGCGTGCGTCCAACTGACGATCAATACTTTGATCAGGTGACACGCACCGCGTGAATAAATAATGGACGGCACCAAATGGTGTCTTAATCAGAGCATCGAAGACCGCATTTATTTGACTGATAGAACGTTTGTCTAACCTCCAGAAGCTTGTGGCTCCAAGTCCCGAATTGAGGTTTGTAGAAAAAATACTCATATTGGCACCCTTCCTGCACGAATCTGGAAGTGCACAACTAAAAATTCGTGATTTCTTTTACTACCTAGAGGGGCAATAATCACACATATTTGTGGTTGGAAATTCGAATTTGAACCCCATGATTTTCGATTTCAACTTTTCGGCTCATTCCTGCCGAAAGGTGGTGGTTAAATTGAAGAACAGATTAACGAAATTCATGGAGCATACAATCAACGGGTTTAAATTATCCCCTCTGCTGTCGAAAATGTTGTTTTTCGCGTGACGCACTTCAATCAATGGCATTTCTTCCCACATCAGATAGCTAGGACACGCCTAATGAGATGTTTCAGTCAGTCTGTGAAACGAACTCGTGAGAGGTGGGTTGGAGCGGAAGCTTTTAAATGCATCCTGCGACAGAAATTCACTTCGTCTCACCTGTTCGATAAGAATCTGTTTTGAGGGAACAATTCAAAAGCTGTAGCCCGTGAATAAATTTCTTCACCCACATGCGGTGAGTCATGCTCAGATTTGGGAAAGGAAAATAGACACTCGTGAATCAGAGAAGTTTTTCCAACTCTGTAAAAGCTTTTCCTGGCTGCAACAAATGACAGTCGATTTGAGATACGCATCATCCGCGGTAGGAAGCACTGAGGGTGCACGAATAGAACAACTCAAATTCTTGGTCAT
Source organism: Opisthorchis viverrini (assembly GCF_000715545.1). NCBI lineage: Eukaryota > Metazoa > Platyhelminthes > Trematoda > Opisthorchiida > Opisthorchiidae > Opisthorchis > Opisthorchis viverrini. The sequence goes on along the minus strand of NW_008752138.1, from coordinate 213,913 downwards.
GTGCCATTATGGATTTAGCTAGAATTGAGTCAGCTGAANTATAAATATTTACAACCCAAAGCAAATACGAAGACCGTGAGTATCCTTCATCTACTGCCATATTGAACATTGTTGCCGCTGTTTGTAAAGATGGCCGTTTGCCTGTTCGCTGGCTTGACCAATCCGACTGCGGGCGTCTAACCAATATGGAGCTGAAGTCACCGGTGAGCTGCCGCTGGAAGGTGCGCTCATGTATCCTGCGTGCACGTAACTACAGTCCGCTCGTTCATACTGACCTCGACCTACTATTGGTTGATCGGATTTGCCTTTCTATTGGTTGGTTGGCTAGTCAGGTGACCTTTGGACGCGTTCGCTTTAGTTATGGGGTCAGATTTGACCCAATTGATCATCAGATTTGTCGCGGGGCTCTCTTGTCTGTCTCATGCTCTTGCGCACAATATTTTGAGGTTCTTCAAGTTGAGTACATGTGTCTGATTTTTGATAGCCAGTCATGTCCGCTGAAGGTCGTAGCATTTGTATCCATTGTGTCAAGAGGTTTCTTCCAGCTTTTAATGCACATTGAACTGCTATCGAAGTTGACTTGGCCTATAAGTGTGTTTTTTGTATTTCGGTCCTGTGATGAAGTTTCCGGAAAATGTGAGTTCCTTTTGGTTCTAATATCCCCCCTGTAAACTCCGTTTTGTCAGTGTACTAGGATATCGAACCTGGTTCAACATAGTGTGAGAACAGAAACCTGGAGTCTGGGTAGGAACTGGCATATAAATGGTGGGTTGCAAATGATTGTACAGCTGGACTGGTGAACCAGTTGACCTTCAACTCTGAAATCTGTGCTAAAAAACGGATCCAAGACAATAGTTCATTTTGAACTGACTTTGAACTGAACATTTGTTGGTAGGTGCAAACTTCAGTAATTTCGTATAAGGCGGTGGGTTTATAAAGTCACTGAGTGACAAAATATGAAGACGTTTGGTAGAGGCCTTCCTGTGTAACGGCGGATGCTACTGATGAGGCACGTGAGTAGTATGTTTTCTCCGCTTAACTCCACTTTGCGTCTAACGGAAGGTGGGGTTTATTACGGAATTTGTGGAACTGCTTGGCAGCATTGGTTCACAATCGCGTGATGGTCAATAAATATCCAGGAAAGTTGAATAAGACGCGTTCAAAAGGAGATGGATATTCAGTTTTTGAAAACAAGGTGCATGTGAGCGGTGCGAACCAGAGATTCAGCTGGGTTCCAGGTGAGTCTCTCGAAAAACCAAATTAGTTTGCAGATGAGTTTATTTCGCTAATGAGAGGTTTACCTTCTTGTCCACGGTGAAGGGCTTTCTTCCTTTCACCTGTAGTTGATGGGAATTGAGTGGCGGCGAGTTGTACGTGATAAATCGGTAACAAGGCCAACTAAATCGATATTCCGATGATTTGATTGACAAATTTGGTTTGAATGAACAGCACTAGCGTTTTTCAGGCTACGTACCGAACTCGGCCCGCGTGTAGGCGGTCTGTAATGCTGGCTCTGTTAAAAATTACTGAGAAAGAGGAAAGGGGCGGTCGTTGGTCATAAAGTACGAGGTTCTTGTTAAGAAAATGGGGAAGAACTGGATTTTTTATCCACGTGAAGAGTCTTGGTGGGGTAGGAATAAATTGTCGCAGTAAGAACGGGTACAATGTGAAAACGGGAGTTACAATCCGGTAAGACTC
>NW_008752138.1:205117-208585 GCF_000715545.1 Opisthorchis viverrini | reverse complement strand
AAATCCGGCTTTTATCCCAAAAGCGGAACCGCCTCGGGTATCTTACGGCTGCTACAGAAAATTTGGCATCCACATCCACTCATCGTAGGATTTCATCGAGGCCATACTGTACATATATATGAATATCAATTTCAGATAAGTTTAAAAATCGGTATTCTTCGTTGCAGATCATGGAAGGATTGATAAGGTGGCTGTGTGAACTGCCATCTGAAAAGCCCCGAAGACCTCTGACGCACATTGAATCTTGCTGCTCTAACCTAACTATGCCATTTGGAATAGTAGTGCAATGTCGAGAGCTAATGGAGCTATCTGAATTTATGTAATTTGCCAGCGCGCGTGCCTGATCAGAATCGGACTGTCAGGTCACCCATGTACCCACTCTGAATCACCACAGAGGCGCCAGAGAATTGCCTATAAATGTTTCCTTCATTCTTATCTTACGTTTGACGAATTTAAACCCATTGAGATTCCCAAATTAAACTTGTCCGACTCTGCTGCGTACTACGGGACGACAGTACCAGTGTGGATACTACTGATGAGACGTGTGATTAGTACCCAGTTTTTCGGAACTCCACTTTGCGTCTAACGGAAGGTGGGGTTTATTACGGAATTTGTGGAACTGCTTGGCAGCATTGGTTCACAATCGCGTGATGGTCAATTAGTCACAGCCATGACGGTTATTGGATCGTCGTTCGATGAGTCGGACACGCCAATCACGCATTCGCCTGGTCAGACGTGAAAATTCAGATTCGTCCAACGTGCGTTGGTGGAGTAGTGGTAACACCCTCGCCTCGCATGGCAGACGTCCGGAGTTATGAGAGGTCTACCTTCCTATCCACGGTGAAGGGCTTCCTTCCTTTCACCTGTAGTTGATGGGAATTGATTGGCGGCGATTTGTACATGATAAATCGGTAACAAGGCCAACTAAATCGATATTCCGATGATTTGATTGACAAATTTGGTTTGAATGAACAGCACTAACGTTTTCCAGGCTACGTACCGAACTCGGCCCGCGTGTAGGCGTCTGTAATGTCTGGCTCTGTTAAAAATTACTGAGAAAGAGGAAAGGGGCGGTCGTTGGTCATAAAGTACGAGGTTCTTGTTAAGAAAATGGGGAAGAACTGGATTTTTTATCCACGTGAAGAGTCTTGGTGGGGTAAGGAGAAAATTGTCGCAGTAAGAGCGGGTACAATGTGAAAACGGGAGTTATAATCCGATAAGACACTGCTCAAAGAAAGTATCCATCGGTAGCATGGGGTCTTTGCCTGAGACTGAGGTCACTACGTTTGAGCAGAGCCATGATAGGCATGATTCCAACACACTGTGAATTTTGTTCCAGATGGATGGGTATCGAATGTGGACAAGCTTGATAGGGGGTAGATGAACCTGAGCAGTTCTCACGGAATACATTACCAAAACTTAGAATGGAGAAGGAACCTTGTATTGAGTCTCACCATACTCAATAAAAGATGATTGAACTCGGAGATGAGTGCTTGGTTGACCATATGATAGGAGTGGGGTAGAGGTGCCAACAGGGGCCTCAATAAGCGTTCAAGGGTCATTTTACCGAAATTCCACATGTTGGAATTAATGGTTGGGCAGTATTCCAGGATGGAGTTTAGCCTCTGGAGTAAATTAGTACCAACTGATGTAGCCAAAGTTATGCAATGACTGGCAACTAAGTAGAATACGCTTTCATAGAGATTAAGGACATTTAGACTATGGACGTTATTTCAAACAAGATTTTAGTGGTTGAGTTTAGCGTCAGTCCCTGGTTTCTCCATGGATCTTTCGAACGGTTTGCTGCTAGGCCGTTGGACATTCACAGTTGTCGATAACTGTTTGACCTAAAAACCGTCTCGGAAAACTGGTACGAATGGACAGTTCATTAATTTCAGCAGATTTGAAGAGCGGACTCATTATTTACTGTTATTTCCTAATTAATTGAGTGAGTTTACGTGTAGTGGATGAACTCCATCGTCGTACATCAAATGCCCATCAACCGGGGCAAAGTAGCTCAAGTGGTTAGAGCGCAAATTTACTGACTGCAAGGTCCGTGGTTCGAACCCCCACCTGCGCCTCTCGACTTCCCTTGTCTAGGCTTGGGCAACCTGGCAGTATCCCAGCCATTCTTCGGGTGGCATGGAATTTACACCCTAAAGGGTGTTACAACTGGACGATGTGTCCATCCACCGTAAACCGGTTTCTTCAGCATCGGCCTTGAACATCCTATCCTAGCAGGCGACCGTTGACTTGACCCGAGAATGAATGGTCCAGAATTGTTATCATTCGTGAATCTTATTTTCACTTTGTCAGGAGAACCAGTAAAGTCTGCTAGACTTACATAGCTTCATTCTACAGAACAATGAAGCATGACTGAGTGTCAGGACTAATGGCGGATCGATAAAACATGAGATACACTATCGCATACATACGCACCACACCATTCCCAAAACTGTACACCAAAACAGTCTGACGATAAAAAAACAGTGAGGTCTTCCTCGTATACTGTTGAGTAGCAATCATAAATCTTGCTCCCTGTTTGAAGACAGATGGCAGAGCCAGTGTGAGGTGAGATAACAACTAATCGACAGTGATGTCTCAGTGTTTACCGAGAGATAAGAACCATTAGTCTCAATCAACCCTCAGCTTTTCTCTCAGTTTATTTTCGTTTAACGCAACCGAAATGGATGTTTGTCTTCAACTAATAGCTTCCTAGAATCTTCTTGTTTGTCTGCCTGTCGACTGATAAGCCATCCAGTTACTTAAACGGCACCATTTGTACCATTTGTACCAAGCTGAGCAACGCCCATTATCCATTACTAGAAAGGGAACAAAATCACCGGTTGTTTTGTCCATGCAAACATCATGACACTGGTACAGGGGGCTGGGAATGGGACTGACAGGGGCGATTGGGCCGGTAATATTGTGAGAAAAACAGAGTCTCAGCTTACTAGCTAGTTTTTGGGGTGTCAAATAAACATGAGGAACGCAGTATAGCACGCACATTGCAAACTTTGATTGAAACCAGTTTGTGGTTCGATCTGTCAACAAGTGTGGTCACGTGATGTGGACCTCGTGTTTGGCGAACAAGTGGTGCTCTATCCGTTCTAGGTGTGAGTTAATCACACTGTCGTTCAATGGCTCCTCTCCAAACGGTTAGTTGCTCAAACGATAGGCCGGAAGGTCTCATGCAGAAGACTCCCTCCTAATGTTTCGCGAGATGTGCACCGCTGATGATTCCCATTAAGAAAGAAACAGCTGTACAGTGCCCACCGTCTCTTCTGCGGGCTTTGTTAGTTACCATCCCCTTCAACCTTTATCTTCAACCCCTTTCACAGTTCGGTTACTATCTCATCAATGTTTACCTCCATCCACTCACACAATTTGTTAGTGTCTTTTTCTTTTACTCGGAGTGGCATCAGAAGGTGAATAACACTAACAATAAACAGTTATATATAGTAGCCA
>NW_008752138.1:176303-204869 GCF_000715545.1 Opisthorchis viverrini | reverse complement strand
TGAGGATGCGCTTGCATTGTTTGTCTTAGGATAAGATTCCAATAATCTCAGTTAGTCATGGGGCGAAATGTTCATGACATAATCAAAATAGGAGTGAAGCAGTGGGTGTGCATGCGTTAAACAAATTATGTGAGTGGTTGAAGATAAACTTTGAAGGAATGGTAACTAAACTCTGGTGAAGTGGTTGAAGATAAACGTTGAAGCGATGGTAACCAACAGCTTCACTTACAGGACGAAATCTCGATGTGAGCAGTACAGTTTTACAGTTAATGCAACCGAAATGCTCGACGCCAAAAGCAGTCTATTCGAAGTTCTCCGGAACCGAAACATCAAGGTTCACAAAACAGCAATTAGTTTGAGCGTTAGTCAGTCAACTGGATGGGGAACTTCGCACTTGCACTTTGGATCTGCATGTAAGCAAAAAGCGTGATACTTTTGGATCTGAGTACATGGTTCCTGGTCACAGTTATCTGCGCATAAATCGCCGGGTACTCCATGGTTTGAGACTGACTATTCATGGGTTGTGATCACCAGGTCACTCAGAAAATGTTGACTGTCCCGAGCCAAGTATGCTGCCTGAATACGTTTATCGACCTCAATTCCAGGGTGTTCAAAATGCTATCTAGTGCCGTCTGATGCTCATGCGAAAAGCAGACCGTCCAATCTCCATCAAGGAAACTATTCAAACGGGCTCATAGCTTGAAAGTGTTGAAATATTGTTAGGTCGGGTGAATTCATTGGTAATCGATCCGATAGCTGACTACAGCTCACGAATGGGGACGAAACATCTGTAAGTCAACTGACAAGCATATCGAACAGATAGATCAACAGCCACCTGATCAACTACTAATACAACGTGAACACAACTCAACCAAACACCAGCAAGGCCTTGCCTAGCCCAGATGCATGCATGGCCTTTGGGCCTGACAACAGTGATGCTGTCTAGATATGAGTGAAACTCATGAACACATCACGATAAATAAAGGTGGAATGCGGATGTATGGAAATGACGGCTTCGTGTGATGACCATTTCTATTCTCCCAGCAGAACACGGAATACGAATTCTAACATATAACACATATTCGTTTTTTAGGCATAATCCTTCTGAATCTCCGTAGACTCCCCTTGCTTGGGTGCGATCATTCTGATTGGTCCTCAATGGACTCGAGTTTCGCTCTTCACTAGTGAATACCCCTGAAGTCCGGATATCCGGTGTGCAAGGCACTGTGTGTCACAGTACTCAACTGCACGTCAATTTCGGTTTTGAATCCCAGATGAAATGCCCGTTTCTGATATTCTTCAACTGAATGTGCTGCACAAAAGCTGTCCCAGGTTTCAGTTGGCACGATATTCGAGATATCGCAGTATATTTTCATAAAGGAAACTATTCCCAAGGTTTCTGAGACCCTTCGACCGTTCAAGACCGGCTTCGCCCTTCTTCAGGCTGATCAGAAGAATATCGTGAACGGGAGGTTTATTGGTGTTCTCTTTTGCCAACGACAAAAACCGCTTGATAAATGAGAAGGCAACAAAGAGTCACTAATAAAACGTGTGTTTTGAGAGCGTGAGGTTACAACAACTAGGTGTATCTTAATCAAGTCGAATACAATAGCAAAAATAGAAAGGTTCAAACGAAGGACTTATCGTTCGGAGTGTAAGTTGTGATAGTTCCACTGAGTTAGTTTGCATGCTGGCAGCTTCACTGCTACACGTTCCTGGCTGTCCGCAGTTTTTGGTGGGTTGAGCTTGTTGGTGTTCTGACGCGCGCGCGATGCGTGTGTATGCAGTTGACCGTGTTCCGTCCTTATACAAATGCCGTTGCAACGAGTGGCACAATAATGTGAAATCACCTGGCGTCGTTCAAAAGGGCATGGAACGAGAGTTGACATACTGTAGTATTCATGTCACGATTCTGACCCGTGATTGTGAGACAGACAAATTTGGGTTCAAGTGGAACACAAGATTGACCTCGGGGGAAAACTCGGGGACTTTGCCCACCTGTTGAGCCCAAAGAAGGAATGAACCGGTTGTGGGTACTCGAAAGGTAAACTTGTGGATAGTTTATGAAAAGACAACACATTTCAGCCCATATGTTTGGAAGCTTGGAAGCTCTTAAGGAGCCCCTGTGACATCATTTGCGATACTCAGTCACCATCAGAACTAGTCTTATTCAATTCTGGCCAACGTAAGTTTATTCCTTCACTGATAAAATGGTGCAAAGTTTCTCACCTGGTTTACCATTTTTAAATCTGATAAAAATTCTTCGACCACATACCATCTTCGAGAAATATCATAAACGAGAGATTCAGTTGAGTATCTCATGAAAACCAAACTGATTTGCAAATAAGTGTGTTTCTAAAAAACAGTCCAAGTAGATCATAAGTTTGACGGAAACTCGAGGACTGCGCCTGCCTGATGAGCCCCACGAAAGGCGAAACCGGTCGTGGGCTGTCGAAGAGTTTTCAGCAATCTTGTGAGTAGTTTCCTTTATGAAGACATTCCCTCTTATTGAGAGGTATGGGGTAGGCACCGTCTACAAATGGAGATCCACCTTTGGCTCCGAGTTGCCGTTCTTCTGGTTCTCTGACTTTGAGTGGAGTGCTCCAATTAATCATGAACATCTTCGTTTCCACGAGGAGTCTGAGGAGAACCGGTCGAATAGGAGCAGTTGGCTATTGCACACTCCATCTTGCGTTTTGCACTCACTCGGCGCCAGCTTTCATTTAAAAGTGTGGAACTGTAGTCGATCGCAATGGATAGCGTGACGTGTGCAGTATCACTGTATCACTGTCAGCAAACGGGTCACTGTGTTTAAAGGAACGGCTGAAAACAGATTTTTTGGAACGGTTTACCTTTAATGTTCGTGCATGCGTGCGTGCGTGCGTGCGAACGTGCGTGTGTGTGTGCGAACGTGCATGTGTGTGTGCGAACGTGCGTGTGTGTGTGCGAACGTGCATGCGTACGTACGTGCGTGCGTGCATGCGTGCTTCCGTGCATGTAACAAATGGACAAATGCAGGATCTGCTTAGGTTCACCAGGTAGAACAAAAAAGTAATTTTTAATTCAGATTTCATCCTGTAATCGGAGCCAATCTACCCTGAAAAGCCGAGAAAGACTCTGTAGAACTGTTTCAACCAAATGCTCATCAGTGTGCATCCCATAAAACTCCAGTGCTTCTTAGCTTCTCAGCATAGAATGGCTTCATTTACTAGACAGAATCTGAACTGGAAGTTATCAATCCTCCTCATAGTATCCTCAGTTTTGTTGCGGTTGAAAGATCGCGGTTTCAGTCAGAAATTAGCCAGTCGTTGGATGGAAGGAGAGCAAGGTTTTGGTAGTTCGTCACCTTGGGGAGTATGACTAGGTGGGCAAAACTCTATACACCATTAATGCATCAGCATACTCAAATCAAACTGTGAAAAAACTCTCAATGCCTTCCTTCGCATTCTGTCAATCCAAGCCACGAATTTATATTGCACACACAGCAAAATCACTGTCTTTGCGTCCATGCCCAGACGCACACGCACGCTCTGGTCATCTGGCCCGATTGGTCCGACTGTACCGCTTTGTATTGATTGCACTGATGGTTTATATTGATCACTGCTATGATTTGAATTCTTTTCGGACTGACTAGCAGACATTGCCGTCCAAGTGGTGTTTGGTTCTCACAGCGGCTGAGACTAAACCAATTGAAGTCACAAGTCGAAATCTCTACACTTGTTTCTATCAATAACGTGTAGTTGGATCTACATTCCTCTTATAGCTCAGAACTTTCCAGCATCTGCAGAGGTTCCAGAAGTCACTTCCTGTCACCATCGTTGTACAGATCAGTTTGATTCTTGACGGATAATAATCTGTATGGCAGTAAGCTGAATGGCCTCTGATCATCCATCGTATACTGTTTAAAATCCCACCTAAACATGTCGCTGTTTTCAGAACTGCCTCCTCCTGTTGGCCATCTAATCTCATTCCCTCGGGTTTCCCCCCGAGAGTAGATGGTGTTGAGACAGCGCAAGGTTCCACCGACCTGTTCTATTCGGATGGATGCCGTGTTGATGTGTCTGTGTGCATCTGAACACGTCGCCGCCCCAGGCACGCAACGGTGAAAACCACCCTTCATCCAGCACTGGCCCAACGAATGCCGACTTTCGTTACATCAAAACAGTGCAACTTCCCAAGGGACCAAACCAGGCAGACATTCACACGCATGGGTTCGTTTTGAGGTCAGAATCGAAACACTGTGACAACTTTCACCGATTCTACATTAGCTCAGTGGAACTCTCCCGGAAATGGTGTTTTTAAAAATGTATCCATTTCTGGAATTATGGGGAAAACTGTTCACGAACCATCGGATAAAGCGTAGAACCTAAATCCAGCCCACTCGACATCCACTGTGACATATGAATTGCGTAAAACCACATCATAAGACAGGCCAAACAAAAAGCACTTATCCGGTTAGAAATTTATATGGTCATAGAAATCTACTGTGCGCTAGCAGATTCATTGAAATGAGAATACAAAATTCTTCTATCGTTAGTTTTCGGGTAGATTCATAACGTTCCGCGAAAATGGCCATCTAGAATCACAACCGTAGACTGAATTTGCTCATCCGTGCTCATTTGAGCACATTTATTTGCAACTTTCTAACGAAATTACGTCTCACTACTATGCCATTAACTGTCTTTTAGGCANACGTCTCACAACTATGCCATTAACTGTCTTTTAGGCAGAACTCCACACGGATCCCCCTTTACCGATCGCAGTTAGGCACTGCTACGATCGAGAAGCCTATCCCGCACGAGATTCGCCAAAAGTTCGGGACACTTGCCAGTCCGGCATCAAAACGAGCTCTGATTGGTTGAAATTCTAGACACGTCACAGCCAATCCTGACCCAGTATTGGCCAAATGCCGGTTGCCAATGACGCATCCAGTTTTCGGAATTTCCAGAAGATTGTCGTCGCTTACCCTATACATATGAAGCACTGTACAAGTGTATCTGACTTCATTCTGAGTGTCACTATTCAGTGGTGATCTGCAAATTCACTGGTTACACTTAAACCTCCAGCTCTTATTTTTACCATCCACGACTCCCACAAATTTCAGCCGATGTCACCCATGAATATTTCAACTCGAAAGCATTTTACACAGAGTTTCTCTGGTGGGGGGGGGGGGAAATTAGAGGTGGTTCGCATCTCATAAGGGACGCTGCACGGAAGGGTTTAACATAAAAGGGTTTAAACTGTTGAGTACACAAACTGCCACAGATCTGTTGACATGAAACGCGGGTTTGTGGCGAGCAAAGCTGAAAATAAGGTCAACTTTAATGAGGACTTTCTTGGTTTCTTACAACAGCTCCCATGAGAAATGGCTACAGAGACAAGTCTATGTGAAAGGTCTGACCCTCCTTGACAGGATAGAACCTAGAAGCAGTGTTTCACTTCCTGGGAAACTTGTGTGCCTACCCCACACATAAGCTTGCTGAAAACTCCTCAGCAGCCCACAAACGGTTTTGCCCTTCCAATTCGGGCATATCAGGTTGACGCAATCCTCGAGTTTATGGTCAGTTGTATGTTATATCATGAACGAGAGGTTATCCTTTTAAAACCAGATTGGTTTGCACGTGAATGCATCTGATCAACTACGTACTCACAGCTTATACGTTATCCTATGAAAGCTTCGTCCGCAAAACACTCAGTGATCTGCTCCGCTACTGCCCATCTTTTTTAAAAGAAATGACTATGCCTTTGCGAATGCTAAAAAACGATGTGAGCCCTACTAATCAGTGTGTATGTCAGGCGGCAGCTGAGTATTTATGGTCCCGCATTAGGACCAGCAATTTTAATCAGGTGACCCATGCAGCTGCGAACCAACTGATCGATACGAACGCGACAGAATCGTTAGGGGGGGGGGTTATTGATTACCACTGAAGCATTCAAATAAAATCACACTCGGAAAAGAGCCGAAGCAATTTCATTTAAGTTACGTCAGTCGTTAGAAATCAGCGAAAAACTGAACACGAAGAATTCAACCTCCTTTCGAACTCTCTGGTAGGAACTTATTTTAGTGATGGTCACTTCGGAATTGAAACCAGTAGAAGGTTCTTCTCTTGTCTCGCCATGATCTTCACCTCAGTTTTCAGGTTCTCCGAAACTTCATGAATTCTGAGTTTTGTCGAAGCACGTTTCCCTGTGACAATCCAGATTTTGAAAACTGCATCGATCATTCGTTCTGCTTAAAAGTTGACTTCCAGATTATTCTGTCCGAAAGCTCGGTAGTTTGTAATGAATGGAAGGTAGATTTTTGCGGTTGGAAGGGATTTTTATCACAAGAAACTTCTGTACCATGAGGCTGCTCGTGCGTTTAGCTGCTTGCGGCTGTCCTAAATTTGGAGTCACGATCTACAAGGCGGTCAGTTTTATTTTTGTGTTTTGTAGACGCACGTACTTCTATTCTGATCAAGAGTCGGTCGGATGGGCGATTCGTGGCGAGGTTTAGTCACCATTTAGGCGAACTACCTCAGTGCCCTGTGCTGATTTCAGTCAAATACATAGGTGACCAACATGCGAACAGTTGGGATATCAGGATAGCCTACTTCTTTCGGAGGCAGCCATTTCCTTTTCTTTGCATAGTGAGCAAAAGCGCTTTAAACTCTGTATTTTGAGCACCCGGCTGATGTTGCTTACCTGTAACCAGGAGTCAATTTGGGCAAAATGGCTGTAAAGTCTTCCGAACTTCCCAAATAGGGTTGCACTTAGATTGTTGGTCTCCTCGGCATCACGCACAAACAAAGAGAATGGCGGAACCTTCCCAATACCATTCCGTCATGAAATTTCAAGGTTCTCGCTCTTCATACATCCACTAGTGAGATATCAGGTTGGAAAGAGAGGGAAATTTTTTAGCTTCGCGGTTATTGTTTTGGCAGGTCTGTACCTTCTAACCGGCGTCTATCACTTGGTTACCACGAATTTAAAAAAATGTCTATGTTTCTGTTATATCTGCTGATTCGCCGACCTGTGGTATCCGCTACTAACCCGCTCCGGTGCCTAGTGCCGGAGAATAAAAGACTCACAGAAGGGAACACAACCGCCATATTCCGAACAAGCGAATGGGAGAGCGTGTGTGCGAGAGCAAAAGTTACAACGGCCCCATGCTATTTAAAGGGGACTTGCTGACATTGATCCAGAGCTAGTGAACACCCGTCAACATCGATCGGGCCTCTATGACGTGCCTGAACGCTGATCACATTCGGTCGTGCTTCTGTGGCGTGCATGAACACTCATCAGTTTTTGCTGAACTGATTGAATGATTGACTGGCCTGGANCACGGGTCGTAGATCAGATGATCAATAATCTGAAAACTGAGCTTGGCATTTAGCTTGAAAACGTTTCGACACCAATAGAGGTAACATCGCCAATTCGCGGTTGACTGTTTACTTCCTCCTCACCCAAGTAGGTAAGAAGGATTCATCCACGTAGCCGCGTACTAATGATGTCACCTCGATTGGGGACGAAGCGTTTGCAAGCTAAATACCCGACTCGGCGAGGGGCCGACTGCGGCGCTTCTGAATACAATGTACGGAAGAGTGGATACTCCTTGTCCGAATAGTGCATAAGTGAGCCATTAGAGTATGCGTTCATGAGAACAATTGATCTCTTCACTACTCTTGAGTTTTGGAACCTCATGCCTCGGAGATCATTAACCCTTACGTTTCCCTTACTTCTCTTTGGCCCACTAAATATCGTCCTTTTCTTCATCCTTTTCTTATTGGTCCATTCACGACTACTATTTTGTCGCGCCCTATCCCTCTGTTGTTTGATTGGTCATCCCCCTGAACTTTCATATTTAGTGGTTTTGTTTCCATTCTGATTGGTCCCTTCAGAGCTTGCGGTCCGTATTCTTGTTCCTGATTGGCTGAGCTATACAGCTGTCTACTTGGTAACTTTTTGACCGGTTGGTCATTTGGCCTTTGTTCTGCTTTATATGAATGTGCCTGACAGACTGGATCGAACTCAACCTGCTTTTATATTGCTTTGTCAGCAGTGTCGTAAGTCAACAAATTTTTATCACTTCGTCGCTCTTACTTTACCGAGTAAGGATACACTGTTCCGGCAAAATTTCTACCCTCCCTAGTCTTACTCCATGGGAGCCATTTTAGGGTAGTTTAAGTCATCTCTTGCCAAGTAAGTCGACTTGATATTTGTTTAAATTAACCAGACGATAAGTGTAGTTGAGAAATTCCGGGCACTTCAAATGTGTGGCGACCGCACTCAGAAACGGAGACAAACCAAACACAAATTTGGCTTGATGGATAGATCGGTTTTGCCAACACGAGGCGTAAATCTATTCAGAAAAATTCCACCACTTATCTACTTCTTGCAACGCTCGAAGCGAACCTTGATGACAATACGCACACAGCCAGTGTTCTGGCGGTTTACGCAGGTAAACGTGCCAGTAGATGGTTCCCTCATAATGAAACATATTCGTACTTTTGATCAGACATGTGCCATCTCCGTTTTCAGTGGGTGTCACAGTATGGACCAGATAACTTGATGACGTGTTATGGGGGCGTGCTTCAACGAGAGGCATGGCACGGCACAGTGGAGTCAGAAAGTACGTAAGTCCACATTTTAACTACTTTTACTTTTAAAGTAGTACGTAATTAAAACGTTACTTGCAGATAGCTGATGAGCGAACGCAAATCACGTGCCTGCCCCCAAAAGTGGACTCAACAGTTCTCCTTTTCCACATCTGGGACAACTTGTTTTTTTCGTTTACACCGAAATACATAGCGCCTTGATGGAACCCAGGTGCACACTGACGAGGGAAAAGTGCCCCATAAATGTTGACATCTGAACTAAAAAGAGATACTACTGAACTAGACTCCACAGTTACCTGTTTGTATACCATTCGCGAGTGCGAAACCAAGGCAAGAGCGTCCTGGCACAAAAGATGCGCTTCGAACTGAATACGTTACCACTCGAACGGTACTTGTTTATTATATTATGTTCACAATAACGGAAAATCGCTGCGCAGGTGGTTGCTAGGCAGAGATTGAACGAAGTAATGGCAGAGGCACAACCTTGCTGCACTCCTGCATCGAGTTCGAAGTCGGTCTTGACACAGCTATCGACAGAACGGTCGTAACTGAGAGGCTAGGGGGTCACAGTTGGGGAAAAATAACGCCACTAGGAGAGGGACCTAATGATATCTTCCAAGGTCATCAGAGAGTTCTTGCGTGTAAATTGCCCTGAGAAAAAACTACGAAACATATTTCTTGTCCGAGAAGCCAGTGAATCCTTGAAGTATTTCCCTGAAAGAGGTGGGTCTTTTGATGTAATAAAACTAGACTGGATAGGATGTGCGAGACGTTCCTCCTGGACATACAGAAGTAGACAGGACCCTCAGTTTCATGCGGGACAGTGACTCGTTAGACCATGGTTTTCGCTTTGGAGATGGTGCGCTGATCCATTGCAGAGACACCGGTTTATATTTGTAATGCACTACTCATCAGGTTGCTGAAAATTCGTCAACAGCCAACGGTCGGTTTCGTCCTTCTTGGGGCTCATCAGATAAGTGCAGTCCCCGAGTCTCCGTCGACCTTGTGCTCTACTTGAAACCAAATTGCACCAAATTAGCGAAATACACTCATTTGCAAACTAGTTGTTTTTTTGAGAGACTCACCTGGAACCCAGCTGAATCGAGGGACCTAATGATATCTTCCAAGGTCATCAGTGAGTTCTCGAGGGTATAGTGCCTCATGTTTCAGTCGCTGCACTATTCGAGATATCACGATACATGTAAAAACGTAATGCACTACTCACAAGGTTGCTGAAATTTCGTCGACGGCCCACAACCGGTTTCGGCCGGCCAAATCGTTGCCTGTTTTATCGAAGAGGACCTTGAAAGAGGCCTCTGTTTTTCAGCTGTTAGCCTTCTCCATCTTCGTACAAGAAAACAAAGGTAAAAAGCAGGTTTCCAGATATAATTTAAAACAGAATAATTAGTAATTTTACTTATCAACTTTACTACTCTGTACACATATATCGAACACAGGAACAATAGTAAAAAATATGGGATGGGGAGGAAAACCGGGGGAGATAGTAAATGAGAACTATCTTTTGGAATCTAACAATGAATCTATTGCACTAGTGCCCTCCCTCTGAATGGTCATCTGTTGCAGTCTGGGAGGAGATAGTTACACTTTTAGAATTCCGGCACTAGTAACGGTACATACCACTGATTAGCTTGAGTGAGAGCACAGTTTTAGTTCAGCGGTTCTCCTTTGGTTTTCTATTAACCACGGACAGAAGAGGGGTTGTAGCCGAATGAATACAAATTCGAAATTTATCGAAACTACTCATGAGTAGACGACATTTTCACTACCAATGGCGCTGTTTTTTTAAATAATTATCGCTCCTAATGACCTATAACAAGCACTGAATTCCATGGTCCTCGTTCTCAACTGTGTGTTTCTTCCACTTACGGTTTACTCACTATTTGAGACTAAATTAGATCGTTTGATGGACAGCACCTTTCAGTCACATTGAAGACATTGAAGTGTTACATCGCATAATTACATTAGCTCATCGGCTGAGAGCGGTACGAAGGAATCCGAGTTTTTTGTGGGTTGTACATATACACAAAACTCAAACCTAGTTACTGGTCATCAACTGCTTCGACAAGGTGACAAAAATACTTGTGAAAATCTGTTTGATGCGATTTCCGAAGCCCAACGATCAGGTGGATATCACCTGTTTTTGTTGCGCAAACTGCGGGGGAGTTTGTGAGTCCCTGTCTGGTATTTGTGTCATCCGTGTCGGGCTCTTCTCCATGGTATGCTTGTCAAGATGATTAAAGATAGTCCTGACTGAATGTGTGGGTGAAAACGGGGGCAATCTAGTAATGTTGCGCGTCTCACTAATGTTGTGCGTGAGCTGGTAAGTCACCTGACCTAACAGTGGGAGTTCCAGTTGAAGTTATTCGGTTTTATTCTCGGCTTCGAAATACCTAAAATCTAAGTGACCATCATTTGGGCGCAATCTTTTAAAAAACTGATGATATTTTCTTCGCCATGGAGAGAAGACCTTGTGGGTATTACAACGCCTCCAGGCGATGGGGTTTCATTACTGATGTTAGTCATTTGGTCTACTACACAAATTTTGTGAGTTGTGTTCATGAAACAGCTCACTTCGCTAGCGCCGGGTGATTCGGTGATTCATTTGTCAAGAAGATCAGATTTCCAGATTTTCAGAATCCGCAGAACCTAATGAGACACCCAAACTCCACCACCGGCAAGTATTCAGGCCAGTCACTCGCTCAATCGATTCAGCAAAAGCCAGTAGAGTGTCCAGACACACCACAAAGCACGAACGCCTATGATAAGTGTTCAGGCACTTCATAGAAGCTCGGTCGATGTTGATCGGTGTTCACTAAACACCAGATCAAAGTCACGCCACCTGCCTGGAGAGTCCTGACTGGAGGGGTCAGTGGATCGTCAAAACCAGGACAGTTGCTGGGTCGTCGTTCGATGAGTCGGGCACACTAATCACATCGCTCAAGTGTGAACACGTTCGCCTGTTCAGATCTGAAAATTTAGATGCGTCCAACGTGCGTTGGTGGAATAGCGGTAACGCGTTCGCCTCACATGTCAGCTGTCCGGGGTTCGAATTTCGGCACGGGGTACGCAATGCTGGTGAGCTCCAACAGGAGCGAAACTCGAGTCCCGTGCTTCCCTCCCTTTGGTGTGGCTCACCGGAATAATTACGCCGGAACAAAAGGACGACTGTTCAAACGAGAGCTTGCATGGAGCCAACTGCCTCGACACAAAAAAGCTCTGCAGTTGACATTTAAATTATGTATGGATCAAGATTATGGCAAAACAACAAGGTCTATCCATCTGGTCCGCTTTGAACGGTAATGCAACGATAAGTGTTTTCTCTGTTCACTAGTCTTTCCGTTCATTCATTCATTCATTCATTCAATCAATCAATCATTCATTCATTCATTCATTCATTCATTCATTCATTCATTCATTCATTCATTCATTCATTCATTCATTCATTCATTCATTCATTCATTCATTCATTCATTCATTCATTCATTCATTCATTCATTCATTCATTCATTCATTCATTCATTCATTCATTCATTCATTCATTCATTCATTCATTCATTCATTCATTCATTCATTCATTCATTCATTCATTCATTCATTCATTCATTCATTCATTCATTCATTCATTGTTCGATCAGTGGTCCCACTAACTACTAACTTCACTTTTATAGTTTATCGCCTCTGAAAGCCAAACTGATCGGTACAATCTAGCCAAGTCTTGCTTTTGGCCATGACCGCACCTCAAAAGGTTTGATGAGATCTCCATTTTGAAGTGATCAGGTCGAACAATGCTTGTAAAGACAACAGGCATTGGTTGCGATCCTCTCCGTCAAGAGACTGTCGCTTAGCTAACGCTTATGATGGACACAGTGATTGGTGATCCTTTTTGCTCTTCACAAACCCCCAAATCAAATAGAAATTCGAGAAATACACTCATTTGAAAATCAATTTAGTTCTCACAAGAGACTCAACTGAATCTCTCGTTTATGGTATTCTACTGAATCCAACTGAATCATGAGGCGGCCTGTGTGCAGCACATTCAGTTGTAGAATATCATAAACGAGAGATTCAGTTGAGTTTCTCGTGAAAACCAAAGTGATTTGCAAATGAGTGTATTTCTCGAAAACNGGAACCCGACCGTGGGCTGCCGAAGAGTTTTCAGCAACCTTGTGAGTAGTTTCCTTCATGCAAATGGAAATTCGTTTCTAAAAGCCATGGATTTAACTTTGTGATTACAGATGCAAATGTTTTTAACATTTAGAATGATGTGTGGATCAGAGTAGTCACGGGAACCGGTGTAGTTGTGACAGGTAACCTACTAAGATTCGAATGGCCTCACATAAAGGCGGTTGGTTCAAGTAAAGCGCGACAAGTTACGGACTGTTTCACTTTCAGAACCAGATGATGTTTTGAAAAGTGATAATGAAAGTACAACATTTTCGGACTTTGTCCATTTCTGTCCGTCCGGTGGAGTACCCCCCCCCATTAGAACAGAGGTTACACAAGCAATTGAAAGCTTTCGAAATGTGGAAACTACGGTGGATTATTTGGACGTCTCTGGTCAAGATTGAGGCACGAGTTAGCTCTTCAAGGGGTTCTTGACCATGGTGCTAACCAGCCACATTAGTTCGTGACCATGGTGCTAACCAGCCACATTAGTAAGTTACTTTCGATCGAACGTGACCTCAAGTGGATGACAACATGACCTTGAATACACACGTGACACCATTTAGTGAAACTTTCCACAGATGAGGTAGCGGTTGAAGGCTGAAGGGCAGGATTTCACAGCCTCTTAACATTAGTTCTAAGTGGTCAACATTACTCTCGTTGTCACAAGCAGCACGGCCAGTATGGCACTTGTTTGCCTTGGGAAGCACGCCTAGAACAACCGCCCAGTTGCGCGTACATTGAACCAAGATTTTTGGTTTATCGGACTTCCGTCTTAACTACTGCAGAGCAGCAAGACCTTGACTCCATACAAACAGGTTCTTGATCGATTTCACTCGAATCAAATGAAATGACGTGATTCCTGACACCCAATTCCCTTGGAAATAAATGAGGTCCGACGTTCAACTACTTCTGATGTTAAATCCATCACAAACCAGAGGCGGCAAACGGTATCTCAAGACCACCTATTCAGGGTCAGTTGAAGGACGAAACCCGAAGTCCGAGGAGCGTTAAATTATGCTACTTGGACAACCTTCAGGTAAGTTTGAGTACCTACCCCTTGATCAGACAGCTTGGAGAATGTGAGGAACTTTGAGACGGGACCAGGTGAAGGCCTGAGAAACGCGCGAGCCACTCAGAAGGAGGTGAGTCTCCTCGATGCACGTAGCCTAGTAGGATTGGTCTTGCAGGTCACTAGTTCACTTTCTCAACGCAATCTAATGGAACCCAGATAAACTTGCTCCACTCCGCACTAACTACCCCCCCCCCAAATGTGACATTTTTAACCGGAAGATAAATGGCATACAGTCTGGTCATCACTTAATGGGCGGTCATTGGAGATTAGGAGAAAGTCCTGTTAGGAAACACGAACTGAACGGTTACAAGCCATTAAAAATGAAAGTAATTTTTTTTAGAAAACTGAGCATTCTCACGCATTTTCTTGAACTTTCCTAGATATTCATGTTGGTTCCACCACTCCTGTAATAAACTTCATCTTCCGTCAGATGTGAGGACGGCGCTTGAACACCAGATCATAGACTACTCGAGTGCTTCATCAGTAGTATATACCATTACACTGATAACATTTGCATGATGCCATACTGGTGGAAGAAAGAAGACCTTCGCTGCAGAGTTGTTTATTAGAGAGACACCAACTGAACAGTTACAGACTATTGGAAAGGGGAGCAAAGCTCTCATATGCATCTTGTTTATAAAACTGTATATCCATCTCCTCTTTGAACGCGTCTTCCTGAACTTTCCTGGATATTCATTGACTGTTACTCAAATGCAAGCAAGTTTTACAAAGCGACGCCACAAATTCCGTAATAGATCTCACTTTTCAAGAGACGCGAAGCGGATTTACGAGAGGGCACTATTCGCATGCCTCACCAGTAGTGTCCACCGTTACACTGGTGGAGGTGCGATAAAATGTTTAAACTTAAAGGAGTTGATGGATAGCGCCGGTGTGTCGATGACAAACAGGCGATTGGTGCCATAAGTTTTAGGCCCGGTGATGGCTTGCATTAATCCTCTGCATGTTCCCCCCACCGATCTTGTAACATCGAGTTTACATGGAAGCCTTGGGAGTTGCGCGCAGTATCACACCCGACTGTGCGTCCAGCGTTTTGACCGGTCAACTCGAGTCGAATGCAAGCCATCCGTGGAAGCATTCGTTGTACCGGTTGATTGAATAACGCTCGCTCACCAGTTAGAGATCCAACGAATGTCAGCCGCACGTCTGTAGTTCTCTTTCCCCCTCACCAGTGGAGTTGCGAAGATGGGAACTCAGACAACAGACCGCATTTCGTCAACCAAGATAATTACAGGTGGGAATAAGATTTTAGCGTGGTACCAGTCAGATCTGTCTAGGTAAGACCTAAACAAGATAGACCAGATGCTAGACAGGCGCAAAATTCAGTCTTCCTTGATGAACGTTGAGAAATTTGGTGACAGCTTCATATCTTTAATGACAAAAATTTTTAGGACAAGTTTGGCTTATCCTATCGTTTGAATGTACCCAGCATCGATTTTTCAAACCTCTCTAATTCGATTCTTCGTTTTGTGTGTTCCCTCTTTTGCAACGTTTAGTGTGTATCTACGTCGACTGTTTTAATTAGTTAATTAACTTGTCCAGAAATCATGAGATTAGCCTGAAAATTCTGTCCACTGGACATTTCCTACTGGATGAGTTCATTTATGATGGGTTGGGTCACGTGAGGCCTTAATTGACCATTTCCGTTGTTGATCGCACGGTCACGTGACCAGTGGATAAACTTAGTCGAGTGGCGTACAAGAATCGTGGTGATTTCATCCTTCGGTATTATCACAGATATTCGACCACTTACTGGCAGTCAAGTGGTTTACCCTAATTTTCGACTGACCACCGATCAGTTTGATGTAATGTTTTGGAAAATTAATTGACGCTTGGAGGGTGTGTCAATCATACACAGGTCCTTTAAATTCGAACCTCTCTGCTGGTCATTCTCACGTGATTTATGCTTTTTAAGGTATTCCTGCTTCACAAGAATTTTACTAAATATCGACTAAGCCCATGGATTGATAGGTTGTTGGATGAACGAGAGTTTACCGCTTCCTGGCAATATTAAGTTCCCACAACCAGCATTATTTCTGAAGGCATAGACGGATTTTTACTACTGATAAGTTAAACGTGCCAAAGGGTTGTTCATCGACACTAAGTTGGCAACACGGTTGGCCTGCTCGTTTGCATAGTGCCGCTCAGGAGCTTTCCGACACTTTCTTCCACTTGTTAGTAAATTGTTTCCATAAAACAGGTTGGTTGAGTGATGGAGCCGAATTCTTGCGTGCAAGTCCTGAAGCTAAGTGACTGTCTGTAGAAATGCTGTTCTGGTGGAGCATACTACTTATTAGGTTACTGAAAACTCGTGGACAGCCGACGACTGGTTCTTTCCCTCTTAGAAATCAGAAGGTAGGCAGGCCAGTCCCTGTTTGAACTCAAACTGTACGAACTTAGCGAGGTCACTTATTTGCATACCGGTTTGGTTTTGACAGGAGATTCACCTGGATTGGAAACCAGCCCAGTCTCTGGTTTACGGTGCTCTTAATCAACTGAATGTGCAGAACCAGGTCACCTCATGTTTCACTTGGTACGCTGTTCGAGATATCGCGACATATTGCAATCGAATTTCATGTTGAACGACGGCTCTGGTACATGATATCTTTGTAAGCTAAGAGGTTAGGTACAGCCTACGGTTCCGTACAACAGAAACCCCGGAAAACGATCAAAAAGGAGATGCGCCGAGGGGTAACGAAATAAACACGGCTAAGCCTTATGCCGGTGTGGGTTACCATCAGCTGAATAGAACCAGCGACGTTTGCGAGGCCTAGTGGACAAAAGCACGGCGCGGTTTTTACTCAATTGACAGTATGCGCTCCACTGTTATCGAAGTTCCCTCATATTTAACCCCACCATATCCTGACAGGCTTTTCGAGATCCAGCATGGGGATCCGAATATATTGGACAATGTTAGGTCATCCACGTAGCTGTCACCTTAACCTGATAAGCCTTATTTGACTTCGCTATCAAAACTTCCCTTACACGTGCTTTTGTCACGGGAACGTTCCATCCAGACAAATTTTTCTGTGACACGAAGGCGCTTGCAAGGAAGTGCTAGAAAACATAATTTAGAAGTGAGTCCTCGTTCAAGTCACAGCAAAAATCAGGCGCAACCCCCTGCAGCCATCTTGCATTTAAAATCAACCAAAAACCGAAATTCTAGAGGTTGTTCAAGTCCGTGTTGGAAAAAATGGGCAGTGTGACCTTGAAACTACTTAAAACTAATACGGAAGCGGGTTCTCGGGTGTCAAATACCCCCGGGCGAATGTCAGATGATCATGCAAGATTCTGCGGGTTCTCGTTCCAACTTGACATTGATGTTTGATTAAAACGTTGCTGATGCCACGACAAAGCTGAACGTGGGTGGAGATTCCGGTGAGCAAGATCAAATGAAACAAAAAAGAAAACGATTAATAGGCGACCCCCATTGGGGAAAACGAGTTTCTAAAGTAATGAGTATTTTGCTCAAACCTAAGTGTATCCTGTGTATGTTGCCGCATGCTCGTAAGAGGACTCAAACTTAGTAGAAGGCCATAGAATATTCTGGTCTTGAGGACAGTTCTGGAAGTTTGCATTTCTATTTGAGCGATTTCACCCATCAGCTCTACCCTGAAGTGAGTCCATATCCAGGGGCAGCCAAAAACCTATGTACCTCGAGGAGGCTCTAATTCGGGACTTAATGCGGTAGAGGCGTGTCATCAGCCGCTAAACATGACGATATGACGCAGAGAAACCGGCATCACTCATCAGTTCCTATCAGTTTGAACCAAATACCGGAACTCCAGCTACATTTGCACCATGCACTTGTTCACCGGGATTCGTACTCAAACTTGTAGAAGGCCATAGAATATTCTGGTCTTAAAGACAGTTCTGGAAGTTTGCATTTCTATTCGAGCGAGTTCACCCATCAGCTCTACCCTGAAGTGAGTCCATATCCAGGGGCAGCCAAAAACCTATGTACCTCGAGGAGGCTCTAATTCGGGACTTAATGCGGTAGAGGCGTGTCATCAGCCGCTAAACATGACGATATGACGCAGAGAAACCGGCATTACTCACCAGTTCCTATCAGTTTGAACCAAATACCGGAACTCCAGCTACATTTGCACCATGCACTTGTTCACCGGGATTCGTCTAAGATGCTCATGAGTAACCTAGCTGAATTCTTATAGCCGTCCAGTTAACGATAATGGGATGTATATGCCGCGGTTTTTGCTGTTTGCAATAAGCAAGTAGATCGATGAGTGCATCGGTGTCCCCCAGGACCAAACTGATCGATTTGTGGGAACCAGCAAGTTGAGCGATCCCACATGATTGAGGATGAATTAGGGGGAATGAGTCTCTTCCAAATGAAGCGGTCGTTTTGTGGGATCTAGACCTCCCATCGATCCTGAACCACCCAAGTACATTCAAGTGCACTCAGGTACATTCAAGTATTGTTGCACTGGAGGCTGCTTGGCACGCTCGCACTTGGATTCAGGCGCATAAAATTAGACATGTTCGTCTAGACTCTACTGAAATCTCCATCTCTTTTTATATGGCAGTGTTTCCACCAGTGTTAAGATCGTATCGTTTATTCTGCTCATCCTGCATTACTATTCAGCTGAACTGAGTGCTACCTAGTCCTCAATGACCAGTTAAGTCCCGCGCCCCGCACCGCCTCCAAGGATTTGCAAAATGAATTTTTAGGGTACCATGGCGCGTCCTGTGAACATGACCACATTAAACTCTCATCATACCTGTCACTTTCTATGTCGGCACCTTTAGCTTCCGTTACCCATGGAGTTGTCCAACTCCTCACGCTACTAACAGACTTTAAGTAGCTCAGGGGAAGAATAATTTATGCGATGAAGGGACCTCCCATAAAGGAACCGGTCAATATGTAACTAAATGATGTGGATTCTTTGTGTAAAGGATGAGTGACACTGTATTCTGTCTAAGTGCAGGCTAATCACAATGCCGAATCGTACTTCTGAATATGAAGCCCTAACTGGTTGCTTGTTGTCGGACAGCTGACCCGAAATTCGGGTACATCTGTTCATGATGTAGCATTACTTGGATCCATCGATCCGTTCACGGATCAAGTCCTTACCTATTGGTGGCAGCTGGGTCGACTGCAGCTGATCGATCACAGATTCGTTTGTATTCTCGGCTCTCATCTTAGACCTGATGGCGATTCAAAAATCCACTCACCAGGTGGTTGCAAATATCTGCGGCCGAAATCTGTGTATGACTGGTCTTATGTGTCCAGTTCTTGTAATTTTTCGCTTAAAAGATGTCAGAAAAGTAAGCTTTCTAGCGCTTAGAACAAATTTGTTTTAGCTGTTAAGGTTGCAACATTGGCGACGGGGGTGGTATATCAAAACTAACCCACTCTGTTGAGATAAAAAAATGCCATGCGGTAACTAAAAGTTTGCTCTACAACTTTTTTTGAGAATCATTCACTCTGACGCACAAATTTCTCGGGTTCCACCGGAATTTACTCAAATGAGGTTTCGTCCGGTTGTGGACGACAGTCCTTTAATGCCTTCTTATCAACATGAACCCCGGTCTGCAGAGCCGATTGATAGCCTGGTATGCTTGGCCAAACCAGAAAAGTCAATAAACATGTGAGTCGGCTGATTTATCGATCACTGTCGCGCGCAAGCGGGTCAAAAAAGTGATACTAAGAATACAACTCATCTGTCAAGGGCGAGTGGGGAACAACCAATGAAATCTGTGTGAACGAAAACGATAGCCGTTGTGTGGTTCCGTTACGTTCGAAGCTCGTTCTCCTAACACGTCCCGTAATTGAGGCCAGTCGATGCTGAAAAACCAAGAACTGCTGTACAGCTGTTTTATCCTCGCTAGGAATCATCAGTAGTTCGCACCTCAAAAAATTGAGGTTCCACTCCACAACCACCCGGTCAGTGGTTGAACACTCAACAGTTTGGTCTCGAGATGCTTATCAGTATCCCCATCAACTCGGATTTAGTGATACTCATCGTTCAGTCATGTAAACTGCTTTATTTGGACTTCTCAGATTGGAGCCTCAGTTCTCGTCAGAGACATGGCTGATCAGCCACTCTTAGACAAACGGCCAAGTGTTCAACCACTTGTCGGACGGCCGCAGATTCGAAACTGTCTGAGTTTCAGTGACTGATCGGTTTGGGAGACGAACATTTGAGGCATTGACTGGTAAATGTTGCTGTATGACGACTACTCGAAGTTGGGAAACATTTCAACGGCGGACATTCAAAAATCAGCTAAACACAATCTGCTACCCTTGAAAAGAAGACGGCCTTTGCTGCGGAGTTATTTATTAGAAAATGTCAGCTGACCGGTTAGAGGCTATTGGACAGGGAAGCAAAACTCTCATTTGCATCTTATTCACAAAAACTGGACATCCATCTTCTACTGGATGCGTCTTCTTGAACTTTCCTAGATATTCCTTGATTCCAAACATTCATTGCTCAAATCCATGCAAATGGTACAAAGCGACCCCACAAATTCCGCAACAGATCTCCCCTTTTCAAGAGACGCAAAGCGAATTTCCAAGAACAACACATACTACTCGCATTCCCCCCGATCAGTAGTATCACCGCTACACCCTTTGTCCCACAAGCCGCCAATGCTCCAAGACTTATCTTGTAAATGTGAACGAGTCCCACAAGCCGCCAGTGCTCCAAGGCTTATCTTGTAAATGTGAACGACAACACTGGTCACCTTCACAAAGTTTTTGATCTGGTTTAATTATCGATTTCGTCATGCTCATTGGTGGAACCAGCTGCCGGTCCCGCGGTCCACCCACCACATTTTGGCATTGTCTACTACGGCAGTTTCTTCGGCTTGCCACTTCCGTAACCCTGCTTATCTGAACTGCCATAAAACCATTTGGTAGCATTTATGACGCATCAGGTGAGCAAAGTTCGCGCCTCGTGGACTTGGGCCATCAGCGCCACCAGGCACTGTTATTTCCACTTGACCTCTTGCTGGGTGTTTTCAAACTACTCGGCAAAGCCATAGGAAATGCAAATGTGCAAGACAAACTCGTCCCCCAATAGCAGACGTCAATTTTCTTGCTGTCACTTCTAGTCATCCTCATGTATTTGTGTCCTTCTGCGTGCCCATTCAATGTCAAATACGGCGTCTTGGTCATGCCAACTAAGATCCCATTCGAACGTACTTGTGGTGTACTACTGATTAATGTCGTATTTTGTCTCAGCTGGTTAGAACTTCATACATCAATTTTCCAGCCGGCTGCACTGTTTTCTCTCGGAACCGATCAGGAAGTCAGTAGCCCATTAACAACTAGAGGCAACTAAGAAGCATCGGTTACGTGATCCTCACTGAGACACTGACAGGATATGTTGTAGTATCGCACCTCCACGGTGAAAGCACTGCCCGAAATTTCCAAAAGAACAACTTGGCATAAGATGACGGCGGTATTTTGTGAGCCACACGTTTATTGATCTTATCGTCCTTAGTGTATCGGAACTGATTACAAAATGGAGCCGATGAGTGTGTCGGTGTACCACAGAGCCAATCTCATCAAGACATGTGCGTCCGCATGCTGCGCGAATCCATTTGGTCGGTGCTACTCGAGGAAGATTGGTCCTTCACAAATGGATCGCTTATTTTCCAGGCTTGAGACAAGCTTTTCCGTTTTGCCTGGATAACCGCTGTACAGTCCAGTCTGCCAAGCGCCAAGTCCTCTGATCATCAAACTTGCCTCAAAGCTGTGTCAACTCTGGTCCTTCAGGTATCTCCTCTTATTTCGACCTCTATTCTCCAGCTGATCGATTACAAGGTATTTTTTGAATAGCATAAGTAGCCTAACTTCCGGAACTGGTTCGGCCTCCAGGTTCCATCCAACCCAAACTGGAAGAACGTGTGTGTTCAAGATTAGATTCGTCTGCCTGCACAGACACTGCGGGAAAAATCCACCACTGACGGGAACTTGGCTTTGGCATAGCTTTCAGGTTGAATGCTGTACAGACAGAACCGCACCGCAATCTTGGCATCCTAGCCCACCGAATGCCCTATTCTCCTCACTGATTTGAAAGACACTACTTAATATATCGTTTTTGCAAACAGCCATGAGTAAGCGGACCCCGAAACGCTTTTATCCGGTCACATCATTCATCCTATATCAACAGTGAAGCGCAGCTTATCTTTCAACGCCACCTACCGTGTTTTGAACACCCACGTACTTGCACGTTTCGGAGTTCACTGTGTGCGTCACCGAAACGCACGGGCGTGGCTGTATCCCATACGCAAGTGCTGCTGATGACTCATACCCCGATCGACGCCCCCGACGATCGACTGATGATGACGTATTCTAATCTATTTTTGAATACTGTGATAAGGAGAAACAACGGAATCAAAATAAAAGCAGTTTCTGTGTTCCGATAGAGATGAAATTGACAGATATTTCAAGGTGACATCTTTTCTTTCTGAATCGCGGATTTGGAAATAAAGACGCAGTCCGATTGCCCACCGGTACAAATGCATCGACTCGATGACTTCATCTTTACCTTGTGCACTACCCAGGTGGGAGTCATAGCGCTAAATCAAGCAGGTAAATTCGATTCAACTTTGTTAATTCTCACGGATTGAAAGGTTGGCAATAACTCTGGTTGATGAAAGGAAATCCATCAACGGTTTGATGCCTACGATGCGTCAGTAGATGTATATTCCGGAGGTAGTCATAGCAACAGGACGGGGCGGCGGTGATGAAGGGAGGTGAGTGAAGTTCCTGCATTGTTCCTTCATCGATTTGTAAGCCTATTCCAGTCCCCGTCAGCATACCAGACTGACAGAAGTTTTGGCCACACCATGCGAATCACCGTACACCTACATTGCCCGTCCCATTGGATCATCAGGACATCTGTCTTGCATGTATGCAAGTATACTAACCCCGTTTAAGCCTTCAGAGTTCATGCTTTTCGTAGTAAAGTACACATATATGATAGCGTGACTTTTGAAGCGGATAGAGCGAAATGTGGCATCACCACTCGGGGGCATTTTGCTTCATGTCTTCGGATATGAGCTAAAGAAGAATGACAGAAAAAAGTAGGGCAAGAGTTTTTGCCGTTGGGCTTGGGAAGTAAGTCAGTCGTAGGTATTTGTTTTATGTTTTAGTAACGATCCTTTAGTATTCAACTGTGGTTTTGTCCTGTTGGTGAGGCTATCTGTGCTGAAAAGTCGCGAGGTACCGTGCAGCCGTTTCCCCTTACGGCCGGAAGGTTTCGTGTTTCGACTCTCTCTCTCTCGACTTCCCCTGTCTAGGCTTGGGCGACCTGGCAGTATCCCAGCCCTCGTGCTTCCTTCTGATGGCATGGCAGTTAGGCGCCCTTACGGGGAATATCACGAAACCCACGACCTTCCAACCAGTGGTTCAAAGCTTGACCGTTCGACCACGTGTGGCTGAAAAGCAGTATGATTAGCTCTCACGATTTAGCGCCGTCATTCTCCGCTCACAGACTGGCTCCTCGGATGATGACTTTTCAGACGGAAGCTTCACTCATCTTGCAAATTAATCTTCCTCTGATACAAGTAGTTGGTGCTGGTTGACATCGACGAGTATTTGTTTACGACCACGAGAGCAACGAATGTGGCTCATCAGGTAGGCGCGGCCTCCGAGTTCCCGTCAACCTCATGTTCTACGTGAACTCAAATTGCACGAAATTACCAGTACATTCAGTTGCTTGAGAACGTGATAAACAAGAGATTTAGTTGGGTTGCAGGTGAGCCCCCAGTCAAAACCAAATTGGCAGGCAGATGAGCGCAGTTGGCTAACCTCGTGCAGTTTGGGTTCAAGTGGAACATGAGGTTGAAGGAAACTCGGAGACTGCGCTTACCTGATGAGTCCCAAGAAGGGCGAAACCAGTCGTGGGCTGTCGAATAAATTTCAGCAACCTTGTGAGTAGTGTATTACGTCCACACATGCATCGCAATGTCTCAAATATCATGCCAACTGTAGCACACGGAAGGGTGAAGTTCGTTAATCATATCGGTTAATCTTATTTTTGCAATAGTTCCGTATAGGTGACAAGCCACATTTCGGTTTTGATAGTAGTAAACAACAGGTTAAGATTGATTAGGAGAGCGTTTCGAGGAAGATCACTTGTGAATAGTCATCATACTGGAAGGACATTTAAAGCAGTTTTTCTTTGAGTGAATAGGAAGAGAATGAATTCGCTGCTAAGGCAAAGGCTGGTACCCCCTACGGTCAAACGAACGGTACAGTCGACCAGCCATCCGCAACGGCAGGCCGTGAGAAGGTCCATCTGGCAAAGTGGTACCACCTACTTGTCGGTGAGTGCACTCCGTACACACAAGGTAGGCCGTTGATCAGTAACCCCTTCGGAAAGACAACTTTGTTTTGTATCATCTAGGAATGAAATAAATTAGGATTACCAGGCCTGGAAAAGGTTTCAGAATAATCTTTCCATCCAACCTTCTGACCGAAATATTCATCGAAGTTCATCGAAGTAAACGATATTCGAGTTTCACAGGAAACATTTTTTGAGTTCTGCTCAAATTCTATCCAATCAAAATAAAATCAATTCCGTCCTCATCTCGCTGTATCACCTCCCATATCGATCTGGTCCACTTACGTCTCCTTGGTATTTTCGAAAATAGACTTGAAATTTCAGACGCGCGCTTTCCACACCTAACTGAATCCACATTCTAGTTGATACCTGTAACAGCCTTATTGGCTGAAAGTTACTACCGTGTTGGCCAGACCGAGGGGAGAAGAACGATTTCAAGCCGGTTGAACAAATATTTAAAAAACCAAAGCCATTTACTCTCGACTTGGATTTTCCCATGTTCTGGTTGGAGTGGTGTTCACAGAGTAAGTTGTAGATAGATCATCCCATTGGTTGTGACCGGAATGGGTCAGTATGGCTAAAAGCCTTGATGAGATGGGTAGAGTGATACTGATGTTCAATTAAGCGTGCAGACTGAATGGCGTTCACGGTTTCCCGCAAAGAACACACTGCAGTCAAAACTGGGGCACCAGTGCCCAGTCTTCTTTGGGCAAGTGGCATGTGAAGTTCATAGTTGGTTTATTCCAGAGATCTTCGTTTGAGGGTGACGTTCCATGATTCCCACTTTAACACAAAACGCTGAATGTACAATTGGAATTCGAAGATGACTGAAAGCATCCGTATCTCCAATGTGGACAAACCGCTGAAGAACCAAATGCAAGACCAAGTCCTATTTCATTCTGTAAAGATGACAGTTCGTTCAGCACCCTTTCAGTGCCACCGGAAGGAAGCACGAGGGCTAGGATACTGCCAGGTTGTCCAAGCCTAGATAGGAGAAGTCGGGAGGCCGAAGTCGGTTTCGAACCGCGGACCTTTCGGTCAGTAAATTCACGCTCTAAGCACTTGGGCAATCTCGCCCCGGGCGTGACGCGTTCGTTATCTGGGCTTGCACTTCCAAACCGTTGTCCGTTTGTGTCGTGGGGGGGAACATGAGTGACGGCAATGTATACCATCTCGTTCGGAGTCCTTCACCTCCTCAGAAAGTTGGTGTATTAGCTCCTTTAGCAGCCGGGAATAAGATGAGGCCTCAGAACTATCAGAGACCTGAGAACGATGGTCATCAGTGTCAACGATAGGACAGGTTTGCTCGGGGTCTGGTGCAAAATCGAACTGGAAACGAGGAGAAATCACCTGAACCGCAGCATCTGTCCACTGTCAGTGGTTGCACGGGTGACCACACATGACAAGTCTGTCTTTCTACTGAGACAGCCCTATCACTGGCTTGAAAAGCAGTTGACACGACCAGAGGGGCGGTTTGCGTTTCGATCTCTAACAGGGTTGGTGAACTTGCAGGCCTGCGAACAAGGACGTCCAGTTTCCCAAACTCCTCAGATGAGAGTGGAAAGCTCAGAGCTCGCTTGGACAGAGCGGAAGGAATGTTTTGAGTCATCTGGAAATATTTTTCTAAAGGTATTTGGCTCGAGATTTGTACGTTAACAACTCACGGTTCTAGCTTCCGCTAAGTTTACTTTGTTTACCAAGCGGCGATGCGTTTTTCAGAACAATACAAGCCATTCCCAAAACTCGTCAAAGACTGCTGCATCTAATCGAACTCATTATAGGTCATTGTAACACTAATTTGACGAGCTTGTGGTCCGCGGTGTGTTTCACCCACAGACAAGTGAGAGAGTGTATATGATCTCTAATCAATGCTAACTGGATTGCGCACCCACCGTCTCCTAAGACCACTGGACCAGGGTGTTTCAAGCCTCAATGAGAAAAGTACTCAAACTCACAGATGTGACAGTGCCTTTTCTTCTGGGACAAGCTTTGTATAATTAAATTGATATACTTTCCCAGCACTTACTGAAGGTATCAGGAAGGTCAGATTCCTGAATGTAACGTCAGAATGCCCGAGACCTACTGCTCCACCAAAATATCAACAGGAAAGCCGGCAAGCATCCAGGCCAATCAATCATTCAGTCAATTCAGCAAAAGCTGATGAGTGTTCATGCACGCCACAGAAGCACGACCGAATGTGATCAACGTTCGGGCTTTTCATAGACGCACGATCGATGTTGATGGGTGTTCACTAACGCCTATCAGACAGCCTGGATCAATGTCAGAAAGTCCTCTTTAAATAGCGTGGGGCCGTTGTTCTCACACTCGCGCGCACTCACGCTCTCGCACCCGTTTGTTCGGAATATAGCGGTTGCGTTCCTTTCTGTGAGTCTTTTTTCTCCGGCATTAGGCACTGGAGCGGGTCAACAGTCAGATACCACAGATTGATGAATCAGCAGATATGACTGAGGGTATGCCAAGCACACTGTTCACAAACAAAAGTGGGTTCAATGAAACACCAAGCGTTACGCACGGAAATCATAGTAGATTTTTCACCATGGTTTCTTTTCACATTCCAGTAGTCAGGCGAGTTAAGCTGACTGTTTAGACGTATTTCTTAACGAAGATCTGAAAGTCTTGGATTTTGTCCGATTGCTTGACCAAAAACCATTTGAGGAACACAGTTTGGCCTTGTAGTATCTGACTCGTCCGATAGACATCAAGCAGCGTGGGCACTCAGTATTCGCACGATGGAGTTGAACTTTCGAAAGTTATGACGTGTCCCTGACGCGCTAGAGCAATCGGGCAATTGAGTTCAGAGTACCAGTCCAAACTTTTGGGCTCCATTTGGGCATCCTGGGGTCTCAGCGACGCTGTGGAATTGACCCACAGGACTTTTCAGCCAGAGGCATGTTTGCTTCAATGAACAATCGAATTTGGTGAGCTGCAAAAACATGAACGTAGATTATGATGGTTCTCTGGTTTGCAACATATTGGCGTAGAAAGTTTTGCTCCACTTGGAAAGGTTTTGGAGCTGAAAGCATTGTGCGGATAATGGGCACCAGCAACGTGAGTTGCGGAGCGTCCTGCTTCATTTGGGCGCCACACGCGAATCAAACTGCATAAATGCGGACATCTTCACATGACCTTGAACGTACTGGTCACTCAGCGACTGGTGCTGGCTTACTCACGTGAGGTTCGGAAGTCTGTCCCGCCACACAAGTTTGACGGACTGATGGAAAGTGGTAGCAAAAAAACTGATGTTTTCCAAAAACATCTGGCCAACTTCTGTACGTGTGTTTCAAGTCAGTTACAACTCGACAGGAATTTACCATGATGTGATGGCTTCACCAATCCATAATCCATTGAGTTATATTTTACGGAGTACCACTTTTCCAAGTTGCCCAATGGATGGAGGTCTCGCCGGCATCCTTCAGGTTTGGGGCTACGATGTACGCTCCGACCAGTTTTATGAAACTTGCCACATGGTAGCCTTACGCAAAGGACATTGATTCTTCTACCCGTCCATTGAGTAGTACTCAGTTTGTAGAACGAACACAAGAAATGACAGTTGCGTTTGCTTGGCCGTTTGGGTATCACGACCCCAGGCGTTTCAAAGTCGCTATTTACTCATCGACCTCCAGTTCACTTACCTGTCTTTATTGCTGATAAACTGGAACAATCTGAAAAGTGAACCCGAACGCCAAACTGTCCGGTTGTAGATGTATGCTGTCCACCTTAGACGTGGATGAAAAATCCACGTAAGAAATACGTAAACGCACTGTCAGTACGCGCTTTATTACAGCGAAATAAATGGTTGGATATTGCTGGGTTTTTGAAAGCAGGTAAACATAGTGACGCGGAGGTGCAGATGAAATCACGTGATCAGTGCTCGTAACTCGGAAACGGCAAGCAGAATTTCCATGCAATGATGTACGATGAGTGTTCGAGAAGCGTTGTTTATCTCCAAGACTGAGTACGATTCTATCGACTGATCTGTAGTGGCGTTATAAGAAACGCAAGTCGTCTAAAATAGAAGCTGCGTAGGGTATTGGTGCCGGTAGGAAAACCCAACAGGGAATGGATCGGTTATTCCATACAAACCAGGGACATCGGAGGTCATTTGAAGAATTCTAGACACGGCTAACTAGCTTTCCAGAGGGGGAATACTCTGCGCTCCGCAATGGTACAGTTGAAAGATCGCCTGCCGGCAAACAGAACTAGGGACTGTGTCTACAAAATTAAGTGCAATGACTGCACCAAGGTCTATATAGGACAGACGGCCAGGGAGCTATAGGAACGAAAAGCGATCGGAACTAATTTGACACTCGCGAATATACACTCATTTGCAAACTAATTTGGTTTTCCGAGAGAC